>NW_006263513.1:1292497-1295687 GCF_000469605.1 Apis dorsata | reverse complement strand
AACGAAGAGTCGAGTGGCGGGGTTCCTGGCGAAGGAAACGTTTCAGAGCCTTGCAATCTTTTCTTTCACGTATCGTCATATACGTGGATGGCGTTGAATCGTTGCTTGATCAATGGCTACGGATAAAATCGAAAAGCAATTGGAAATTGAATTTGTTAAATTTGTTTGTTAGTAAATTTAAATATTTCTTTCACTTTATGATCGGTGGATCAGAGGAAATGAATAAAATACAGATTATTGAATAATTTAAAGCGAGTTTAAAAAGCTAGAAAATAAAAAAAAAAATGTCTTTGCAGTGATATAAAAGAAAATCCGTAAAAATTTAGGAGAATAAAATTTTCCTTCTCTGTTTTCCAGTTGTATCTGAGCAAGACTCGACAGAGTGGCCTCACGGACGATTTGCATCTTTCACGAACGGTCAGTCCAACTGTGCGCCAGCAAGGTAAGTCTCTGTCTCAACATTTTTTCCCTTTTTTCTGTCGTCGTTTCTCGAGCGACGCTTTGCCCTCTCGAATTTCGACAGACTCGTTTTCTTGCTGTTTTCTCTCTTTCCGTCTCTCTCTCTCGAAACTTTCCACATCCACGCACACACAGAACGGTGTCGTTTAACGTCCTAACGACGAGATACTCGCCTCGTGCGTATATATCGAAACTGGCGAAGTCACCCGTGCCGAAGCACAAGCGACATTTCGAAACTTTGGCCAATTTCGCGTGTACTCGAATAGAATAAATATGCGGTCCACGTGTGCCTCGCCTATCTATGCTCAATATGTGCGAGTCGCTTATAAATTATGCTTAATCCATATCGGGCCATTGTTTAACCAATAATATCGAATTCTGTGTATCTATTCTCTCGAAATTTCTCTCGTCGAATTTTATCTCGGTGAAAAGTGAACGCGAGTCTAAGATTTGTATTGAAAACTTTTCATCCGAAATGAAATATCCGTTTGATGTATTCTTTTTTGATATCGTGGTCATTGTTGTCATTTGAGACTTGTTGTTTTTTTATTCCAGAAATCTCTTTTAATATTTCTTTGACATGAAACGTCGTGTCCACAAATATAACTAAATATAGGATAAAAGTAACGTCACGTATAATCGTGTATCTGCTTCGATCAAACTTATTACATAATAATTTCAAAATAACAAGTCTGAGTATTTCTATTGTTAAAAAAATCGTTATTTAGATAACATTTCTTCTTAAATTATGAGGTAAAGGAAATTAATACCTATTAACACGATGATGATACCTGATCAATATAATAATGAAAAATTAGCGAGTGCTCGAGCTGGAAGGGGAGGAAAATTTCCGAAGGCGAATATCGACCAAGTACTTTCCCGATTTCCACCGAGCATAAGCAAGGATTTCCACGATGCGAATCGACGTAGACGTGGGGAGAGCTAGGAGGCCCTGGCATCATGCATAACCCCACGTCGGCCTCGCATAAATATTCTAATAACTTCGGAAACTAATATGATTGCATCCAGCAGGAATAATATCCTGTTCGAAGTGGGCATCGCGGATGTATGCGTGGAATACGAAATATACGCGGTCGTCCACACGGCGAGGACGGCGTCGCGCTCCTCCTCACCGTAACCGTAGATCACCGCGAGGGTAGAAGCGATCTCTCTTGATGACAGTGATTACTTTAATCGAGCTCCCCCCCTCCTCCTCCTCCTTCTCCTCCTCTTCCCTCGCCGGAAAATAGTTATGGACGACGCGACGAAAACCACCAGAGATATCGCTCGATACGATTACACACCCCTGCTCCACTCGATTCTCGTGCACTGTCGTAAGAATAACAGACAGACGATATTCAGATATTAATAAAAATCATTTTGGGTAAATGATCTCTCAATTATAATTCGGTGAATAAAAAATATTTATATAAGTATTGATAGAAGTAGTAAAGTTTTATTGTTGTAAAGTGAAAATGATGAAAATTTATTCGCTAAAAATGCATGAATATTTTACAATCTGATATAATCGAGAAATTCTCTCACCTAGAGTGATTCTTATTAAAAGAATGGAATAGAAATGGAATTATCAATGGATAATCACCACAATCTATGCAATACACAATCTCTACACACTCGACTCGAATATATTCGAATAATTCGACAAGGAACGAGTCTGTGCCTTTAAAAGTGATCGAAAGGGCTTGTGGAGGACTCGTGGAATCGATTTCGCGCGGATTCGAGACGCTCGGTGAAAATTCATCCAGGGAGAGATTCGAGTTCGAAAATTAATTTCAATCCGTACTTGAGCCCCCTGGCTCTCTCTCTCTCTCTCTCTCTCTCTTCCTCCTCCCACTCTCTCTCTCTCCCTCTTCTCTCCGGCTGGTCAAACAGTGGCGTGTACAACGCGCGGTCGGAAAATCGAGCAGCGCTCGAGTACTGGAAACAAAAGGCCGACGTTTCAATTAGGTCCCTTATTAGTTAGCGATAATAGGGCCAGCGGCGGTCGAACGTTAAGGCCGGGGCTTTCCAGTGCTTAAACGTTCGGTTGCGTTAGGTCCGCCGGCTTGTTTGCGTGGATCCAGCTCTTACGATATTAAGGGCTGACTAGGCGTTCGCTCGACCCACGGTGCCCCTCTCCACCCCCCGCGTTTCGATGTTTAGAGCCAAGCCACGGACTCTCCTCGACCCTGGTCCGACTTGACCAGGATGGAAGGGACAGCGGAGGGGATCCTTGCACCTCGTCGATTGATTTTCTCGCGTTAGAATGTTGGACGGAAAACCCCGTGATAACCGACGGGGTTGTTTCGATTGATGGAATAGAATGGAATTCGAGAGGGGAAGGTTTGTCGTGTTGATGATCAAACTTTGCGTATAATACTCAAAATTTAAGATAGGAGAAATTTAGAAACGAGCAGGATTCGATATAGAAAATATATATAGGATTTGCGATGGTGAAAATTTACATCCCCTTCTATTAAATTTTTATTTGAAAAATTTTTTAACTACTAAAAACAGTGAAATATTCTAGATACAATAAGGTTAAGTTCACCTTCTTTATTACCAGAAATTTTCAAGTTTCTCGAGTCAGTTTCGCTATGCAGCGTGTATAACACGTTCAGTTTAATACACAGTTATTATTAAAAAGTTGGACGTTAAACGATTCGAAAGGCGGAAAGGAGGAAAGGGAGAGGGTTAGTCGTTCGTTTCTCGAAGGCCAGAAGGAATTTGT
>NW_006263513.1:1288802-1292181 GCF_000469605.1 Apis dorsata | reverse complement strand
GCGGCTCGCCGCAACGATCCTCCGTCGTTCTAGCCATTGTACGCCACCGCACGCAACCCGGAGGATCGTTGCTTTCGTCGACACCCTTCGAAACTAACTCGAGCCGGGCCGAAACTGCGCTCGCTTCCCTTGCCGCGAAACGGTCGACGCGGTTAACAAGCGGCCACGCGATTCGCTGCAACCCCTATCGATTCGAAAGTGAAAAGCCGATTCCGTTTCGAGAATTTAATCGTGAGATAAATACGATAACCAGCTCGTCGATAAAATAATTTCAGATGGAAACTTTAAACGATGATTTCGTATGAGATCGAAAAACATGGAACTAAAATCAGGATTAAAATCATTTTATCAGATCGAGAAAGTATCGATATCGAAGAAACTTAAAAATAATTCTTCGTCAGAGGAAACAAAGTTGATAAGAAAATGAAAAGTAATAATTGGAGTATCAATTTTTTTGAAGATCGCCCTCTTTAGTATAGATTCCAGTAATAATTTCAAAATTTCAAAATACGGAGAAGATGTGAAAGAGCAGCTGTCAGAGTCGAAACAATCTAAACTCTGTTCCAAAAACCACGCGGAAAGTTATCGCCGCTTCTTTCTCGCCCGCAGAAAAGCGGAATTGGTTTTAGTGTAAATGCGGGGAGGCGGTCTGGCCGGGTGTCGGAGGACGTCGTGGCGGATAGGGTGGCGAGGCGGAGGAGTGGTAGCGACATCTTGTATTGTCAGATCCCAACGCGACAAATTCATAATTGCGTTAATGCGGGTACGGCGAGGGTTCTTGCCGCAACCACCGCAAGGCGCGCTATGGCGTCTTGCGGCTGTAAGAGAGATAGGGAGCGGGCCGTGGGGAAGGGGAAAGGGGTGCGGAAGGGAAAATGGACGAGGGAGGAGGGAAAGAGAGGTCCCTCCTGGCACGGGCTCGTTAATCTTCCAAGGATTACGCCAGAAGGAAGTATCGCCATTGTGCAAGGTGCTCCTCTTCCAGCCGATAATTATTAATTAAACTGGCCTAACGGGCCACTTCGCGATTTATCGATTTATCGGCCCTTTCCCTACTCTGAGACCTTCTCTCGGAAAGAATCCGTCTTCGCCAGGGTGGATATTGGAATTGCGTGAAAGTTGTGCTCGTATAGAAGAAATTTGGTCCAATGCTTCTTCGACAGTTAGCGTTGATTAATCTACTTTTTGCGAAGGGAAACATTGTGAAACGTGTGTAGATTTTTGTCTTCTCTGCTTACTCTACTTAACCTCTTAAAAAGCTCGACTTTCCATATAATATTGAACGTTTATCTACTAAAAAACAATCGAGCTAAATACACTCATCACGTGTATCCCATTCGAGACGAATTGCAGTCGAAGGAGCGTGCAACGCCACGAGTCGTGCGATCGCCAGGTTTTAATTAATCACGGGCGATTAAACGATCATGAAATCGAACAGGAAGGGTCATCAAATCCGCGCGAGCTGGCAGAGAGGAAAAGGGAAAAGGGAAGAAAGGGGATTGCAACGGAACGGGCCGGGAGGGGAGGGGGGTGGAAAGGATAGAATTGCAAAAGCGGAGAGAGCGGCACGGAACGAACGAGCCGAAATAAAACAGTGATATCGAGGCATTTCACGCACGAGCGGGAACGTTTAGCAGATTCAACGTGCGTGCCGGTACTCGGCACACTGCTACCCACGGTGAAACGATCCTCCTCTCTTTCCCATTATTGCCCTCTCTCGTTCCGCCTGCACACTCGCTCGCTCTTTCATCCCGCTCTATTTTTCTCCCTTGCTCACCCGCCCTCCCGCCTCTTCCCATCTCGCTCCGGTATTCCTCTATCACCTCTACCTACCCTCGTCCACAGCTCGCTGAAAAATACTGTTCTCGCTGACACCTGTAGCTTCCACGTTCTACATATGTGCGTTACGTACGCCGTCCGTGCACACGCCCATCGAGGAAACGAGGGGCAAGGAAAAAAAAAAAAAGGAGGAAGAATTATATTATTGAAGAAAATTTCCATAAGACGGAGGTCCCCGTCGATCTCGTTATGCTTGCCGCGTTTTTATCAACGATCAAGAGATCGTTGAATAATGCGAGAGACTGGATTTAAAAGAAGGAACTAAAGAACTGTTTTCCTCACTCCTCTTTGATTCTTCGAAGAATTCTTTATTTGCTTTATACACGAATCGCTTATTATCTTTTGTGATTATTGAATTTTGATTGAACGAAATATAAATATTGAAAATTATTCGATAGTCTCAAGGATATATATTTTGGGAATGCGTATCTACAAAAAAAAAAAAAATTGGAACGAAACTTTGCGAACAACACCCGGTCGAAAGTTATTAGTTTGTAAAATTACTTCATATCGGTGTATTAGAGAGGGCTGAACAAAAGGGCTCTGGCATCGGTGGAGGAGATGATTTTTCATCGTTCTCGCGGATAGGAAGGAAAGGGGGGGCATGATTGCCAGGACGAAAGGGGGAACAGATTCCACAAGTGGTGGACTTTACGGGACTTAAGATTAATCCTCATAATTACCCGATTCCGTTCTTCTCTGCGGGGCCCCCTCTTGTATCCGCTTTTTATACGGTGGCTTGCACCTCTCGGCCTTGCCTTCTGCGGCGTACCTTCGCGAGGAGGGAGCCGAGCAGGATGAATGGCGAGGCCGAGAGGACTCGGCCATAAAGATATTTATCGGGTGACAACCCTGGTCATCCTTTACGATCCTTACCCTTCTTGAGGTTTTCCACGGACGTCTCACGTAGCCATGGGCTCACCCTTCGGCCAGTCGCGTGCCGCGTTACCTTCTTTTCTTCCTCGCCGAGATTCCGTGTATCTTTCTCTCAAGGGGAGTGCTTTTTCTTCAGATTTGATCCTGTTTTTTTTATCTCAGACGAGTTTCGTTATTACTGAAAAGTTTAGATTTTACGAGGAATTTTGATGTGAGATATGAAATTTGAATTTATAGTGTTAGAATTTGATAAAATATCAAGATTAAGATTAGAGTTGGTATTACGGGGTTGAGAAATTAATTATTCTTTGATTTTTATTATTCCTAACTTCAAAAGCATTGTCCATTTTCGTAAGAAACTTTTGGAAACACATCTTTAAATAAAAGATTTAACTACTTTCTCTTTTCTTTCCTCATCGATGAATTCGATTCGTCATAATGACGCTTAAATAACACGGACCAAAATCTCCAAATCTAAAGAAAGAAAAAGAAAAAAGAACTCCCATCCTCGAAATACATCGTTTCTCCACCAGCATCGCGCCTAAGATCGCCAGCTTCGCCCCTTGTACGAAACCTTAACACCGAAAAACCTCGAAAAAAGAGGATGAGAGAGGAGGAGACACGAGCGGGAGGAATACAAGGGGTTGGTGGATGACCGAGAGCG
>NW_006263513.1:1282402-1288490 GCF_000469605.1 Apis dorsata | reverse complement strand
CCGTGGGCGTGAAATCGGACGCCGGCCAGGACGTCCGCTCGACTCGGCAGCCGGCGGACAATAAGAATCGATATCTTAATTAACGAACGCTGGTGGGTCCGATGTGCAAGCGAACACCTCCACCCCAGGGAAGGGAGAAGGGAGAGGAGAGGTATCGGAGGAAGAGGCTGCGATGGGGGTGGCGAGCACGGGGAAATCCGGAGACTGGGGGGTATATTCGATGGGGTAGGACGCCTGACCGGAAGCGAGAGTCTGCGAAGCCCTACGGACCTCGGCTCGTCGTCCCACCGGAAGCGCCATTCACGCGGCCCTCCCCCGCTTTCGTCCGCCTTCCCGTCGTGGTTCCTCCCGTGGTTCGCCAATGCTGATACGCCCCTGAATAAACAATACTCCTCTGGAATAAAAAAAAAAAAAGTTCGGCTGCAGTGTTTGACAAAAAAAAAAAAAAAAATTCCTAAAAGCTACTCGTCGCCAGATCGGGGACGAGACCGGTTTCGATTCGTTCTCGTCTCACAATGGAGCGTGGCTTTTTTGCCGGCCGGCGTTGATCGTGGCTATCGTCGTGCCGATAGAACGACTCTCTCTGTTTGTCACGGGTGGTGAAGAATTAGAAGATAGGCGATGAATGAAGATTATTTGAACGGAAATGAAAGTGGTGTAAATATGGATGTGAAGATTCTTTGGAATATCCATCGTGGAAATTGAGATTAATATTTGTTACATTATTTGTGTAATAATGAAATGATTGTAGAAAATTCGTTCTTAGAAAATAGAAAAATGCATATTTCTATGGATCAAAGTTAAGATAAATTGTTAAGATAAATTCAGCTTAAAAAAGGATCGATCGAAAATGAAAAAATGAAACGAAAATAATTTCTTGGACGGGAATATTTATCATTGATAAAGTTTTTAAGTAAATAATCGAATCTTGCGATTTCCTGTTTACGTCACGCGAGAGAATGGAGAGAAACTGTATTTCCTGTATAATGTACGGCATCTACTATATTCTCATAGCTCGGCAGACTCTCGTGAATGCCTGGTCCAATTAATATCACCGCGAAAGAAACGACCAAAGCCGAGGAAATTAACGAATTGGAGGGTACGCCTTTCCTGGATGCTTTTACCGCGACTGACTAATCCGATAAAGTGGCAGCCTCGCACGAACCTCTTTCTTCTCGCTGGCATTCCGTTTGATGGGATATGACACTAAGCATTCTATATTGACTAATAAACTCCCGGGTCCCCTGATAACGAATATTCGCTTCTTAGACGCGAGTCATTTGTACTTTCCTCGAGGCTTCCTTTGATTAGGTGTTCCACTACTTTGGATTTTCCATACGATTGATAGCTGAATATAAATTACGCTACCATCGATACGATGTGTTCCATTTATCGTGAATAGTTTTTAGGCTAGAGAAGAACGTATAAATTCTTTCATCTCTAAATTAATTATCTACGATTTTTCGTATTGTGCATTTTTTGCTTTACGATTTAAGAAGACTTTGATTTCATCCTTTTCACCCAAAAAGATATCTCGAAGAAAGAAAATTAATTCTATGTCGATTACGTTCATGAAGTTTCGTTAAATATAAAAAAAATTGTTCGTTATTTTCGTGAGCAAAATTATTTACATTTATAGATAAAAATATTATTGCCAATAATACTGGACGAAGTTAAATTAAGAAAGATTCAATATTTGATTAATTTTCTGCAAAATTGTGGCTGTGTAATCGAGAGCTGTAAGAGAGTTGGAACTGGTTCGACTTTCGTGTACATTGCACACCCCGGTCGAGCGCGTTTCCTCACGTCCAGTGGCGGATAGTCTGGGCCTAGGATGAAGTAGTCGGAGGCCGCAATGGTAGACACCTCAATCAGGACTCGCTTTGGAACCCAATTTCACGAGAGAGAGAGTATTTGCTCGTATTTCTGGTGGCGGTAGGTTTGACCTCTCGTTAATCACCAAAGGACCCGAAGCATGAAGGCGAGTCAGACAAGCTGTGTAGTTGACCGCAACGACTGACCGTTGCCCTGTGGACAGGCCCTTAAGGGGTATCCCAAATACGAAATACCAGAGCCAGATGGCTTCGAAATCTGAGCCGCGTCTTCCGATCGAACAGATCCTCCGCCTTCGCGTCTTCGCGGTTTCGATGCGAAGCTTATGGCTTTCTAATTACGTACGAGTTTGCGCCAACTTTGAATTCGAATCGGAAATATCAATTAACGGAGAAAAATATTCCTATTGGGAAATTCTTCGAGAGAATCAAACGGATCGTTTTCGCTGAAGTTCGATTGATTTTTTTTCTATAAAATTTCGGATAGTAGATAATTACGTAGATCAGATCGTAGAAAATTGTTTCATTCTCGCGAGGGAATCCGATATTCGATGTAAGCAATGCGTGCATCGATTTCACGCGAGTCGAAGCACCGCCCGCAGCAAACGTCGCTGGCTTGTACACGTCTAATCGTTGAATTAGCTAGCTTTGTGGTTAAGCTATGCTATTGCTGAATTAGGGGCAATTTGCTTCGAAACGCACCCTTCCCGTGTTTGTGCTCCCTGAACGAATTTACTGTAACGCGTATTAACGCGCAACGATCGATCGCAATTGTAATCACGAAACTGGCCTTGAAGATATCTGAACTTTCATTTCGTCGAAGAATATATAATCTTTTTCGTTTAAGGATTCATCAAAAATTCCTCTCGAGTTTTCTTTCAATCTGATGGAATTAAAATATTCCTCTTGTACGTAGAATATCGTTCGATTTTTTTTTTTTTTAATTTCTTAGAGAAAGCTGGGACAAGTGCTTTCATCTCGTACGAATCCTCGCCACATATGGGCCCATAGTCTCTTCGAGCATATCGTTTGTTGGTTTTGCGGTCTACCATAACGCTGCCTTCCCCGTAACCTCTTCCCTCCTCTTGGGAAAACGTGGTTCCAGCAACATCGTTCGGCAAAGGGCTGTTCCTTTCCACATCGAGCGCGAACGAAATCTAATCACGCTTGCCAATAAATTGTTCCACCTAACTTGGTAACCATGCAAAATATTCGAAACATCGTTGTGTTATATCTAATTACAATCCATTCCAACACATCATTTCCTTTGAATTAATCGCAATTTTCGTAAAAACGGATGTTTTTACAATTATTTCATCGTTTAAAAATGTCTGTTCGTTGACAGAATTATTTGTAAATTTTGTTTTAAAAATTCTGAATCATAAATATCTTCGTTCGTCCTCCTTTAAGATTAAAAATCCGATTCTAATTTTTGCAAATTAACTTTCACGAATGTTAAGCACGTGTCGTTGGAAGTAAAGTAGGTTCATCGTGTACGTTCAAGCAAATAAGAGTCAGTGTTTCTTTCTTTCAAGTCGTTCACTGACTCGTTCATAATAGTGCTTCCCTCTAATTACTCCCTCAAATCCTTTCCACATTCGCACCTCTCTTCCCTGTTTTTCCACCCTTCCTTTTCTTTCGCTCTCTATTACGCCGTCACTCTTGCGTTCTTCTTCCGCCGAGTTCTGCGACGCTCAATCTTCCACTTGCTTAACTCGTCTGTCAACAATTTGTCACAATTCTCCTTTGTCAAACTTTCACGAATTTTCCAATTTTTTCCAATTTCGAAACTGGAAACTGGATTAAGTTAAACTAGATTAAAATTAAAAAAAAGAAACTCTATTATTTTACTCGGTTGAAAAATATTAATAACTAACAATTGTAAAAAAAAAAAGACTTTATACTTTTTTTTCTTTACAATACGCACATTTCATCCGATCGTAACCACCTTCCCAACACCCAACCAAAATTCGCAAGATTCACGAACAATTTCCCCATTCGTTCCCCCAGGTCGAGGGATTCATCCCTATTGACGAGGCGATTGTGCGAGGTTACAATGTCTAATTGCCTTTTTCGCGGACGCCTCTTAATTACTTCTCGACTGCATTAAGGACAGATGAAAAATGTCACCGCTCCGTCATCCCTTTGCGGCGGGGCGCTTTCGGGCTCGTTGGAGGGTGTTCTCGGAAGTGATTCGACCGCGGAAGAGATCCGTGCGAGGAGGGGGCAGGGCACGGGACAAAGAAAAAGCCGGTGGGAGGAACGGAGACGGGGGATAAGGGGATGGAAAGAGAAACAAGCAGGTTGCGGGGGATAAACAGAGGTGACGTAATTACCGAGATTAATGCGGCCTTGAGCTTTCGGTGGCAACCGAAGCTTCCCGGCCGTGCTCGCTTTTATCTCGCGAGCCATCATCCGGTCTCGCTTCCTCCACTCCTCTTCCACCACTCCTCCGGAAAGTAATTTGAGGAGCGGAGGAGAGGGGACCGGTTTTAAATTTTACTTATCCGTGGAAGTTGGATTTTACTCGCGCCTCGGGGGAGGAGGGGGGACCAACCCCTCTTTCTTCTCGCCAATTTCGATATTCGAGGAAGAATCGTGATTGAACTTTCTTTCTCCTTCGAAAGTGACAGTGAGGACGAGCAAGTGTTCCTCCAAGTGTACCGTTCTTTTGTGGGGAATTGGAAAATTAAGGAAATATTAATCGCCTTCTGTTTCAAAAAAAATTTGCGATATTGTGGATTACTCGATGAGGTCATTTATTATTATTATTATTATTTTTCTGAAGTGGAAAGAACTGGGAAAATTGTTATAAAGAGTTATAAACAGGGCGACTCTAGAGAGTTGCCGATAATTCCCGCGGAAACTATTACGGAGAAGTCCTCTAGGAAGAGGCAATCAAAGGGATGCCGCGGCACTTGGTAGGAATTTTCTCGGCTCGTCGCGAGATTTCTCGCAGACGACACCCCGGATCCTCTGACACCAGGGACCCTCTTCCACTTCTTCTTCCTCTCCTTCCTCTCTCGCCGCCTTCTCACGAACAATCCGGCTCGAGAACCAAGCGAGGAGAAGAGAAGTCGTTGCAGAAGTTCCTCTTTTCAACCGGGAACACCAACGGCGCGAGCCTTCCTTCCACTCTTCGTCTCTTCGTGGAAGGGAGGGGGCCCGCTATTCACGCCGTTTCTCGTCGAACCCCTTTTCTTTCCCTCCTCCTTTCGGCCGCCGCGGTTCCCTGCTCCAGAGACAATGATATCGCAGGAAGAGAGAGGAACGCCTCGGCCCGCTTTACAACTCCCGCAGGGGCTGCCTTTACCGGGGCGAAATTAATATCATAAATAATATGGTAAAGGAAAGGAGGAAGGAAAGAAAGGAAAAAGAAAAAAAAAAAATACAACCCGCCAGCGTCACGAGCGACGACGTTACCGCAAAACGTTTCTCTCGCGGCTTGATAAAGAAAGGGGTGGAGAGGAGAGAGAAGGGTGTAGAGACGGAGAAGAAACGGCGTGCGCCATCCTCTCTCCGAGAGAAAGCTCCTCTGGGCTAGCAACTCCGGATGTCGGATTAAAGAAAACGAGTTACCTCCGGCTATCTGCGAGTGCATTCCATTTGTCTGATTTTATCTACTCGCTTGGTTACTCTGCAATCAACCGAGCATCACGGCTATTTAAATGGAACGTCTGAACGTTGAGAGAAGTTTCCTCGGTTTGATATAGATATTGGAGAATATGCGCCGTCGATTTGAATATTATTTGCAAAATTTTAACGAGGTAATTTTATCACTTCGTTATTTTCTTTCTTTTCTTTTCTACAAAAGATTAATCAAAGAAAATATCGGATCTTAAAAATTCCAGAATTTACTGAATATTTAAATTATATTCACAATAACATTAGAATTATCTCGATCAATTTAAAATGCATCCTAAAAACCACCCTCGAAAGTGTCTCGATATCCTTTTTTTACCAAAGATATAACCGTGGTTCATTATTGCGCATTGTCCCGCAAACTGTCGCGCGTTAGAGAGGCGAAGATACGACCGAGTATCCGAGTCTTGAGCCTGACAAAAGACGCGTCCCTGTGTTTCAACAGGGATTCGAAATAACGACGCGTTGAATACGCGACGCCCTGTGCGACGTATTGTGCCACGTTCATCCCTGTCTGTCTCGCTCTCGCTTCAACCACCCCGCCTCCACCATCCCGCACGCACAATCGCTCGTGTGACTCGATGTTTCTCGCCGAAACAGCAATATAATCACCG
>NW_006263513.1:1274843-1282268 GCF_000469605.1 Apis dorsata | reverse complement strand
GGCACAAAGCGGCTAGCCGCGCCTTCCCTACGGCAACCGGTGGCAACCGCGCCGCGTCTTCCGCGCCATCAAACGCTGATGATACAGACGATATGACGTATGTGTGCGCGACAACGCTAATTCGCAGCCATTGTCGTGCACCTCGGTGAAACGCTAGGCGAAGCCACAGGTAGGTGAAATTCGCCCCCGACGAGGCGAGGGCTCCGCCGTGCGTATCGCGCGAGGAGATAGAAAACAGAGGGGAACAGGGACGTGGCGGAGTCGGGCGTTGCAGTGATTGGTCGGTTGGGAATGCGGTGAAACTCGTGTCACGTAGGGATTCCTCTCCGAATTTCGTTGGGAAACGATGCGAATTGTTGGATGTCGGGTGGGTTGGAGTTGAGAGCGAAGATTTTTTATTATATTCGATGCTATTTTCGAATTGAATTAGAAAATGGAGCAAGATGCGAGGATATTCGAATATTGATCGAGGAGAGAAACTTGGGTAAGGGAATTTGGTGAAAAGAGATTGCATAAGATTTTCCAAAGTATCGAATAGTTTTTCAATGGCGAAGCGAGTAGTTTAGTTTATTTTGGTATTTTGAATTCGTTGTTATATTGTCGAGTCTTTCGATCAGGGGATCGATCTTTTTTTCTACGTCGCTGAGAGAAATCGAAAGTGTTTTAAATTTAGTCGGAGATGATGGAATGAGAAGAGAGTTTCAAGTACGAGTTATAATTTTACAAATCAGTGTAAAAGGATTGTGAATTTTCCTTGGCCTGAAATCCATATGATTAAGTTCTTTTTTATATTTTTTCGTTTCGTCGTTCGTGAAATTTTCTTTTTTCCTTTTTTTCCTCGTTCAGAACATTTAATTCCGATTCTGAATGCTCGCTAGATTTGGGTAAATGGGTCAGAAACTATCGTCGTACGTTTCCAAACCATCTAACTTGCTCGCAAAGCAAATTGATCTTAGTTACTGAGCGATTCTCGCTAGGCATACAGCAGTTATTGGAATATTTTTCTAACCATGATTTAATCTATGATTAAATTCTATGATAATTCGTTTTATTACGAATTACTTAACTTTTAATTTAATAATTTTCTAATAGAAAAATATTTAATTTAAAACAAATGTCTTCGATTAATAACTTTTCCATGTGTTAATTATAGAAGTTTAATTTTAGTAGAATGTTAAACGAAATAAGATACGAAAAGTCTAACGGGACACGGGCGCTTTATTTTTAACAGTCCGATTCTGAATGCTTTCCTGTGACTTTAGTGGCATCGTAAACGAAGTCAGTCAATAACTGGCGAGCAGGCAGACTTTCACAGACGAGATTTTAACGTGTCTCTCGTTTTCATGGCGAACAAAGTTATGGTTTATTAAAGTGAAAAAGTGTTCCCTTTTCCAACGATCTTTTATTACGAACTTCGACCACCAATGTGCTGTCATATACATATTTATATCCTCGATGAACATATATAAGATTACGAGCTTCGATTTCCTTCATCGATAACAAATTAATCTTCTTGTAAACTCTGTAAAAAAAATATTTCAAATCGATAATCGATATCGATAAAAAATCTCTCATCCTCCTTTCTAAACAATATTCAAATCTCTTCAAGGATTCGAAACGAATTCAATGACCTCGACCCCATCGAAGGCACCGATAATTGTTTCGATTCCCATTTCCCGTTGGCGTATCCCAACCGTGAGGAAGCTCGCGAAACACGGCACGTCGATAGGTCGATAGGTTGTTCGTTGTACATCCGGTTCGGATGGCGAGAGATAAACTGGGCCGGGAGCAGAAACGGGATGAATAATGAAGTGAATCGCGCCTTGGCCGGAAGGCGAAATTCAGCCATGCCTGCGCCAGACCCCGAGATTAGACCTGAGTTATGGCGTTAAGATCACATCTAATTGTATCAGTTTGGTCCACCCAAACCAACCTCTATCTACCTATCCATCTGTAGAACCGCGCCTCTATAACCTGCTTACTCGGCCGGCCCTCCTTCCGCGTCTCTTCCACGCCATTGACCAGGACCTTAAACGCCGGCCGACCGTCGATTTGCTTAATCTTGCGCTTTGCCAGGACTTTCCAGACCCACGAGCCCGCGTAGTTACGACTCCACTTAGCGCTGGTTACAACTATTCGTGGTTACGCTTGGTTACCTATCGGGAAGCGACCCTCCCCCATTGCCTTCCTCCAGGGCTGCTCCTCTCCTCCCAGGATGCTTGGATGTCGGCTTTATTTGAAAACCGATCGGGAAGTGTATCGAATTAGCCGGCTCATGACGTGGTCGGCGGTGAACGCGTTCGAGGTATTAGAGATGGTGGTTTTACGGGATTTATTAGCGAGAATAGTTGTGCTTTCGAAGTGAGAAGAGAATATTTTTTTCGCTATTCGTATTTTGAATTCTACGATATTTTTATTTTAAAAATGAAGATTTTAAAATGAGAAGTTTTATCTCTGGATAAGTTTCAATCCCTATTGCTTTTATATTTTTATACTTGGAAAATTTCAAATTGTAAAATTGATGTAAAGATCTGAATACGTGATAATAATGTAGAGAAAGTGTGAAATATTTTGTTCGCGTTAAAAGTGAATATCTCGTATTTGTTGGATGGAAGTATTCCAGCATTTTGGAAGTAATTCGGATACTCGTTTCTTTGAATATGTATCGCCCGGGGTTATCTCTTGCATTAAAGAGGAAGCGATTGTAAGTAGAGGGAGAGACAGATAGAAGGATCGAGCGAGAACACGAGTCTATAATGGTTTCCTCCAGGCTCATCCGTGTTCTAGGACGTCGCTCCGTGTATACCGTGTACACCTGTCTATCTCGCGCTTACACATACGCCTCTTCCAGCTATCAGCATCATGTATCGGGTGTACTAATTATTATTTTCTCGTCACAAGGAATTCGAGAAGATTGCGAATTTCTACGTACGTAATTAAGGCGCCATTGCTCTTATAATTCTAACAAGGAGGAACAATTCCTCCTTGTAGAGTAAATCTCAAGAATACTTGCAATATTGAATACTCCTGAAAGAATTTATTTAATTTCTTCAAGCTTCGTCACCGAAATTCATCAAATGTTTAATCGAATTTAATTCGAAGAAAATTCGACTTTGTTGAAAACTTTTACAAAACATAATATTTGTCTTGTAAGAATTACAAATTTAACTTCTGATTATCTATCGCTCCAACGATCATTTTATTGAAGATTGAACGTGAACAAATTTCGAGATAAAATTGATGAGATGGAAAAATATGGTGACACGTAGGAAAGTTTTTCGAGCCACCTGGTAGTCTGTCTCGGGCAAGGAATATTATCAAGTTTCGTGTACGAAGGAAGCGAGAGCAGCAAGGACTAGAGAGGACTAGAGCGCACGGCAGAGAGGCATTAGAGACCCGGGATGATCACTGAGCGCTCGGCACTAATCAAGACGCATGATTATAGGCCCCAAAGCGCCCCGGAGCACCAGCTACCGTTCCCTTCAAGGAGAGCCCGCCAATACGACCTCCTCGTTCGTTCATTGTCGTTTTGTAGTGAGTTCAGATTATAACCTCCTCGTTTTTGCCGTGAAACCTTCTTTCTGCCGCGTTGAAGTCTCCGTATTTTCACCTACCATCGTTCCAATCTTTTCCTTATTTCCTCGAGATATCTTTTGTTCTAATTAGATTGAATTCTTCGATTCAAGAGTTTCTCGTGTGATTTTCGATTGAAGAAATATTGTAGAATTTGAAGAAACTGAAGAGTATTGCAAAAGCGTTTGGATATCTTTGGATATCACACGATTTCTCGTGCGTGGGATTTTAAACCATTAACGGAGTGGATGCACAAATTCAAATAGATATTCACGAGTTTATCTCTTAAAGATAAAAGGTGCTGATAGATGAGGAAATTTGCTAATAATTTTCTTATCGATTAACTTTCTCGTTTGCTATTCGCTAGCATCGAGTCAAACCTGAAAACTTGGTCGTCGAGTCAATTACACGCAAGCTGATGAACTCGGCATGGAACGTCTATGACGATCGATTACGACATGACAGAAGCATACATCATAAAGGGAGATGGTTATCGTGTAGACGGTCGATATATTAAGCATCGTGTAATTCCGTTAACTGATCTGTATTCGATTGTGAAGTAGCGTGGTAATTAGACGTGTCGCTGTTAAATCGTCTCTGCTTGATTCGTCAATATGGAATGATCACCACGTTTAATATACCTCTCTGAATAAAATTACACGAACTGATATTTATTTCAACGATTCGTTAATTCATTCCAATAATATTATATTAAGAACTTTTGAAAGAATTATTTGAAACAACATATATTTACGTACAATCTATGTTGAGGTACTTATATCCAATTAAATTCTTACAAATAATCTAATCGATCTAACGTAGCTGGACGTTCGCACAAACTCGCCGATAATAAATCCAAGAAAAGAAAAATAATTAAAAATCGCACGAGTAGGAAAGGAAAAATCGAAAAATCCTTCGCACGAGGGAACACACAATTATATTAAAAAATTCGAAACGAAAGGCGAGGAGGGGAGAAAAGGAGAGAAAAGAAATGTCGAAGAGAAAAATATTCATCGCAGAAGCGTGATTTATTTTCCCCACCGGCCGGTGCAAGAACGTGCACATTAATGCCACCAGTTTCCTGTCATTGTCGCGCATGCAACGATTTCGCGAAAACGCAGAGGAGAGCAGCTCCCTTTCTCGCAGCAGGTGGGCTGTTTCACGACAGCCAAGCAGGCAACGAAGAAAATAGAGACGGATGATTTCCTTTTTCATGTCGGAGCATCGAGTCGCGTGACAATGGTACACAGGGCCATTTTTCTGAAAACCCTCTTTTCGCCCCCGTAACCGATTACGGGGCACGAGAGTCGGTGCACGCGCGTGCTTGCGGATCCACGTACGCGTGGGTGTGTGCGCGTTGCGTACATATTGGCGACGTTGCCTTCTGAGCATAATTTAACGCGATACGTTTGGGGTTGTGCTAACTTGCTTAGCGCAACCTCAAATAGAACCGTAGGTCGGGAAATTTGCTCCCGTTGTGGATGGAGGGAATCGGGGGGAGGGCCATCGTCGCGCTTGCCGGCGAGAGAATCGCGAGAATCCTAATTGCCGGAACGATCATTCCGAGGGAAATGACGTGCATAATTAACGAAAGCGGATTTGATTTATTAAATCAACCGTGGTCGTGTGTGGGAAATGCCTTATGTCAGGCATCGATTCGCTTGCAAACCCGGATGAAATTTGGGTGAAATATATCGGGGAAGACGATGACAAAAAGAAAATTTTCTTTCGATTGACAATTGTCATTTCAATTGTTAAGTGTTCTCGAATTGAATACAGAATGGTGATAAAAATTCGTGCGGAAAAAGGTTCGTATTTAAATGATCTAAGCATTCGTTTAATTAGATATAATTTTAATTGTATTTTTATGAAGTTGTAGTAATTGTAGTTTTAGTAAGAATGTAATTTGATACAAATTGATTCTTAGGTTTAGAAATTTTATTCAGTACTCATCTTAGCTCTATTGCCAATATTATTGGCCATAGTTTGTCATTTATATAGAAAAATTTTGGGATTGATTATAGAGACGTATAGTCACGTCGGAGAGGAAAGTTTATATAATGCAAAAGAGGGAAGACCTCGTTGCACGTTTCATTATCTCATCACTGTTGCGTTCAGTGTCGAACGCATGCAAGAAACGTCCATTGCAGAGCGAGATCAATTGTAATAGCTCTACTTTCAATCCTGTAATCTGGAGGGAGCTATACGTTATACGCCGTAGTTAGAAACGCAGACAATGAATTTCACGGCACGTGCCGTTTGTATCTAGCGTTTATACTCCGGCTTCCTGATTGCTTCGCACAAAGAAGTTGGTGAATAGTTCTCGAAGCACTGTAGGCAGCGTACAAAGGAGGAATTCGATCTTTGGCGAGGAGAGAAGAAACAAGGGACAGCAGGAGAGGGAGCGGAAGTGGGAGGGAAGCAACAAGGTTCGTTAATTTTACGAGCGTCGAATTCGCAATTCGACCGATCCGATATTAGGATGATCCACAAGAGTGTGTAGAGGCAAAAGGCCAACAGTCGGGCTCAATTTAACAGAGCCGTGGATGGAGTCGTTCTCGAATCGAAACTGTACGTGATCTCGAATGGAATATAGTTCCTTTCTTTTTTTTTTTGCTTTTGTTAAATATTAAATAGGAAGCGTTTTCATAAACAATTTATCTTATTCCAAAAATTGATAATTCAATAAATGAAATAATTTTCAGTCGATTGAATTTAAAAAAATAATGAATTGAAAAATAACTATTGAAGAAGGAAATATTAAAGAAATGTAATGAGAATTTTAACTCGAAGAAAAAGTCAATAGGACAAAGATAATCATTCATCGCGACGAAACATTTATCGAGCCATTGCACGTTGAGCTCTCGAACGTTCAACGAGAATAGGCTCGCGATTGATCTCGATGGCGGAGGGATGAGGGTGAAAAGCGGCGAGGTTAAAGAACATTCATCACACCCTCCCGGAATCTGTCGGGGACTGTTCTCTATCTTGCAGCCCATTGAAACTTCTCCCGTGTCGGAATAGGTATCGAAAGAGTATACGCATCGGCATACTTCGGGGGTCGACGGTCTTACGTGTGTTTGCTTTTATTTAAATTGTAAGTTAGATGGCATCGAGGACGAGGCCGCGGCCGGGAATGCTTTTAGCGAATGGAAAGAAATGTTTGAACTAAATGGTTGGAAACCTATATGGAGACGAGGCGGCTGCGGCTGGCAGTCGGCCGCGTGACTGATCTCGAGAAGATTTTTCTTCCTCCTCGACGACGAACTTTCGCCGTGAAAGTAAGATTTTATCCCGTGTGGAGAAAATTTCAATCGAGGGAAATATGGTAATTTTCTTATTGAGACAGAGATTCCCCATTCCATATAGGATAGAAAATACGAAGTGGCATTCGAGGCGATAAGTATAATAATAGCGGAGGATACGGTAATGGCAGAAGATATAATAGAATTAATATAATACCGTAGATGCGTGTCTTTTCAATTATGCAAAAGAGCTCGGAAGAAAATCTCGAAGCTTTCAGGCTTTCGTTTCGAATTCAATTTGATCGCTACATTTAAACACGTAGCGAAATCATCAATGCCTTTCTTCTCTCTGTCTCTCTCTTTCTTTCTCTTT
Organism: Apis dorsata; assembly: GCF_000469605.1. Lineage (NCBI taxonomy): Eukaryota > Metazoa > Arthropoda > Insecta > Hymenoptera > Apidae > Apis > Apis dorsata. The sequence goes on along the minus strand of NW_006263513.1, from coordinate 1,275,077 downwards.
CTCATATCCACCCACACACACATATATACACACACACACACACACGTATACACAGCTCGGTGCAGAAAGTTGCTCGCTAATGCGAATTCGCACACAGGGATTGCACTGTTTCGTCTACGGGTGGGAGGACCGCGTGATGAGGGTCGCGGAGGTGCACAGGATAGTTGGTTCGCATTTGCATACTCGTCAGCTGTGCTTCCTTCAACTTTTCCTGCGACACACCCTCCGTGGAAC
>NW_006263513.1:1272064-1274474 GCF_000469605.1 Apis dorsata | reverse complement strand
GCATGCACTCGCTTCGGATGGAAAGAGGGGGCCCTGGGGACGCGGGGAGGGGGCACGGTGGGCGAGGACAGCAGCCGTGTATTTCTAGTCTCGATTCATAATTGCAAATTTCCTTCGGCTTATTTATGCAGCTTTCGTCCCACGTTCCTCGTGTACCTCGAGTTACAGCTAATAACGCGGTTGGCTCGAATTTCCGCCAAGGTAAATGTCGATGATCGCAATGCCCGCCGTGAGAAATGAGACACCGCTCGACTCGGTGGACTCGAAGTGGATGTTGAAGCTGGGGGGAGGGGGAGGAGGGAGGAGATGTAGATTGCGCGAGGGAGTGGTGGCTGGTATGAGAGTTACGTAAATGGGTTGTCGATATTTTAAGCAAGAAATAATAGGATTGTAAATTGTGAATTTGTAAAATTGCCAATCTCGTGGATAAGTGATATAAGAAACGATTAGTCAGACGATGAATTTATTTTCATTTGGAGAATGAAAATAACTTATCTATATGAGAAATTAATAATCTTTGGATACTTTCTCTTATAATCTTAAGAAATTGATCCAAACTTTTTGATGAATTAATAAATATACATGAATTTGTATATTTTAAATAATTTAGAAAATATTAAAGCGGAATCAAAAAAAAAAAAATTTATACAAATTTCGTATTTAAATACACTTCATTGCACTTTGCTTTAACTGAAAAAAATATTGCTAAACAGATTTCGATAATACGTCCATCGTCATCGTACGATTATCACATACAAAGGCGACAAGAAACTTTCATAAAACGTTATCGAGAACAGTTTAACGTCCCTCGATCGCTCGTCACCTGGTCCACCGCGAATCGAGTTATGAGAATCTCTTTTTAGAGATGTCTCGCTCCGGGGAGTCAGCTCACGCGCTTGCAAGGCCATACATTTTCACTTTGGCGCACGTGTCGTCACCTTTCGTCGAGCAGCCGTCGCCCAGGACGATAAGAGGGACAAGACGGGAGAAAAGACGAGCCCCCGCGCATTTTTCTCGATACAACGATGCCTCTTTCCCGCTTCTTTAGAGGAGGACGAAATGGAGATACGATGATGCGCACGGTTATGCATTATGTATATAGCCGAGCTTGCGAGACCCGCTAACTGAAAACCGATTTCGAGCCTCGTGAACTCGTTGCATTGTTTTCTTTTTTTTTTTTTTTTTTGCGGTTATATGTTGTATGTATTTTAAATAGTTCAATTTACTAGGAGGAAGTAGTTGAAGCAACGATGAAACGATGTATTTTAAAATATCCTTTTAAAATATATATTACGACGTGGGTGAAAAATTTTTGAATGGAAAATCAACATATAAATCAACATATTTTTAACATTCAATGTTTTTCAGAAGAATTCAGAAGATTTTTATAATGGAAGAAGTATAATATCTTAATACACAAATATTAAGTATAATATTATCGAGTGCAAACGCGAATAAAAATACGAAGGAAAATATTAATTTCGATAGAATTAGATTGAACCACGTATAAAATATGGCAAAATTGGCCCGAATCAGTCAGGTTTTCGGCATATTCTCCTCTGAAGTAGAGATGCGATCTCAGGTCCATACATAATACAGGAGAATGGAGCGGGTGAAAGGAGCACACGCTCGAAGAATGTTAAAATTCCTCGGGTACCACCCGTCAACCGACCTCGCTCAAATATCACTTTACGGTTCACGTTGACGTTCGAGGGATTTGCACGAGTCGGGTGTTTATGTTTTTCTGAAATATTTATCGGCCCTCTTTATGGCCCGGGTAAAAATATCATCGATTTGACGTGAATCACGAGGGTACGCTGAACAAAAGTGTCATAAAATATTTTGAATAATGAAACTCGTCTCATACCGCGATACGATAAGCTTTTATCCAATAACGCGTGGTACATTTTCAAAGAAAATACGAAGAATAACATCTCAATGATAATTCATAATCAATCAAAATGTTTAAATGTAATTTCTCTTAAATAGAAAATATTCAGATATTTCTCTAATATTCTTCAAAAATCAAAGTTTCGTAATAATTCCAATAAAAATCAGAGTTTCGATAACATTAAAGATCATAGAGTTCATTAAAATTAAAGCATGAAATGAAAAAAAAAAGATAGAAGAGAAAAGAGCGATAAAGGATTTTTTTAAAGGGCAAATGGAGGTGCCAATAAAATCATCAACCCGTTATTACCTCATCAGTGCCACTTAGAACGAGACCCTTGGCCCTCCTCCCTCCTTCCCCCTTGTTACTCCCTCTTGGTTCGCAGCAGTTAGCAGCCGCAATCATGTTTGTTTTATGGGCCGTTACGCGGCCAGATACTTTAACTAATTGTATAATTGCTACGAAGCCAGCCAGCAGGCGACGCCGGTCGTCGTGTCGCCATCGTGACGCCGCGCGTCC
>NW_006263513.1:1268907-1271860 GCF_000469605.1 Apis dorsata | reverse complement strand
TTTCGCTCCCTTTTTTTCTCTCTCTCTCTCTCCCTCTCCCTTCCAAAAACCGTTTGCAAGGGAAAACTCGATAAAACGGCTCGCCCACAGAAAGGAGCGCGAGCGTAAACAGGAAGGCAAGATTTAACCCCGTCCTTCCTGACCGCTTAATTGCGCGAGTTTTAATTTGTATGAAATGCCGAGAAAAGAATCCACCGACGGATTCCTTACTCTCTCCACTTCCTTTTTCATTTCAAGCTTACACTGTATCTCGTGGAATAAGCGTTAGAATGAATTGAAGCCGATTTGAAATTGCCTCTGTTGGAAATAGTTCGATTTAGTTTCCTTCTCGAATTACGTGATTGAAATGAAAGAAAAAAAAAGAAAAAAAAAGAAAAACTCGAGAATGAATATTTAATATACATCGTATACCTCCGTCGAGGGATAACAAAAGGGATAATGAATTGTTTTAAATGAATTTGGTCGAGGTATCGAGTTCCACCGTGAATATCGTTTATGCCTATTGATTCCTCCGTTCTTCTCTATCGCGGAGAAGAGGATTGTGCGTCCGCACGTTTCATCCCCCGAGGCAGAAGGAGCCAGGAGCTTGCCAGCTTCATCAAATATTTGCTCAATCACCGCAAAGACATTTCACCAACTTGACGACCATGGATCGACCTCCTCTCCTCGCCCCACACCCCCCTCTTCCGAAAGCTGTGGATCTTCCGTCTTTGCGGATCTCCGTGAAGTAGCGAACGCTGCCACGGATATTTCATTTGCCGCGTATATTATCTTCCATTTCTGCTAGGAAAATTAATCTTTTTGTCTAATTTAAGCGAGTTAAAAAAAGAAAAAAAATAGGAAAATATCTTCGTTTATCTCGTCACTTCTTAATCGATATTTCCTCCGCATTAATTCCTTCGATTACATCGAATTGAACACAATCGAAAACAATTTTTATTTAGGAGATTTATCGTCATTTAGATACACGTATGATAAACTTTTTTGCGAACATATTAAAATTTATTTCTGATTATTTCTACGATTAGTTTCAATTCATTGTGAAAGGGTTTAAGAATTCGTACCAAGAATTCTCGTAATCCTATCAAAAACTTTCCTCCCGCCTCTTATTATGTTTATAAATCTCCCTTTCCCGGCCAACTCTCTGTTTTTCACGTCGATCGTTAGGCTCGTTCATTGAAATTCCGCTAGAAACGTAATGGACTTTCCGTCGATCGCGGTCGTCAGGGTGATTTCGCCAAGTCCGTAAGTCGGGGCGAGCAAAAAGAAGGGCGAGCAAGCCCTGAAAAGGGCAAGCGACGTTCCACCACCGGAGTCGGTCGCTTAATCAGAGGAAGGTTTTTAGAGCCCCTTAAATCACGTAACGCGAGACGTCACAGAGCGTTAGGTACCCGACGGGGGTGGGTGAGAGAGAGAAAGAGAGAGAGAGAGAGAGGAGGTAGGTTGGAGGAGAGGAGGGGTCGAAGGTCGCCGTGGTGGTCGCTGCGGGTGGGAATTAGCCCGGGTGAATTGATCAAAGCTGTTTAAACGCGGCCTCTTATTAAAGAAATCCATAATCGCTTTGGTGTCTGAAAAGCGGCACCCCCGTAGCGACCGGGAAAAACCTGAATTTCCTCTTTCGAGATTCAACGTTTGTACGTTTCGACGCTTTCTCGAAGGAAACCAATAATTTTCGTGGGCCAATGATAAGCCACTAATAATAGCAAAATTCGAAAGATAATTTTGATTTTATAAACGACAGTAGAGGGGGGGAAAGGGTTAAGTCAGATGATGATGATCGATTGAATAATGAAACGTTGATAATATTAGTTTTGATTTTTATGTGAAAATTAAGAAAAATGGGATGAAATTTTTGGTCGGATGTACTAATATTAATAAATTGATCCAATAAACAACGGGATAATATTATAATTTTGATTTTATTTGGAAAATAGAAAGAAGAAGAATTTTGATGAGATGATGATTTTAATTGATCGATAATTAATAATCAATCATTGGTAATATCGTTTCAAAGGATAATTTTGATAGAAAATAAGATAAATGGGGAAAAATTTTTGTTCGGATCGTGATTTCCAGTCGCTTATTCAAATTCTGACAATAGAAAATGTATACGGAATAATAGAAAACGGTAACGATGATTGTATTTTACACAAAGGTAATCATAAATTCTCTCAATTTTAGAACAACGATTTTTAATTCCAACGTTTACTCAATTGCCCCGAATTTGCACGAGCTTTTTCAATGCAATTACAGAGAATCGGTCGCATTTCTCCCTCGATATAACATCGGGAAATTCTATTTGACGATTCGTTTGTCTCTTTCCCCATGAAATAATATTTTATTTCGCGCGATCGTTGAATTTTCACGCACCTCACGGCCTCCACTTTCATTTCGATCAATTATAACGAATTAACAATCGCACAGTTTGTAACTCTCAACCCTTATTTATCTTCGATTATCATTTCTACGCTTCGTTCAAATTTTTTCCAGAGCTACAACTTTTCCATCTATGAATTAATATTGAATTAACAAATCGTTAAATTATAATTACAAATAACGTGATCATATTTTAAATACTATTTCCCTAAGATTTAACAAATACACAAAATATTTACATCATTACATTTCAAATCCAAGATTTTCATCCTGAATAAATTGCACGAAAAATTAAACGCTAATATTTTCACATAGATGATTTAACCAACGAAACTATTTATTTATTTATCACATTGAATTTCACCCGATCACTATTTCCTATTCCTAAAAAACCAGTTCATCTTTCGCGACGATCACATGGCGCGAAGCGCAATCATCCTTACTTTCCATCTCAAGATTATTGCCAGTCGAAACGACCACGGGGACTCGGTCCATATTCCTCTGCTTTTCATTAGCGAAAAATACAAAAATACCGTGGCCGTCGTCGCGAAATTGTCTCAAGAATCGAGGGTACCGG
>NW_006263513.1:1267262-1268779 GCF_000469605.1 Apis dorsata | reverse complement strand
CGAAAAGTATAGAGAGAGAGAGAGAGAGAGAGAGAGACAATCGTCCTCGTTTCCTCACGGTACACGGGGGTTGCGTTGAGTCGCGCGAGATTAGCAATTCATAGCCGGCACGGTTGTTATTGTCGCGGTGGCGAGGGCCCGGCTACATTTACCTCGGTGGCAACACAATGGCAATAATAATAATTAAGAAACATCGTAACGGCAGCATATTCGGCGAGTATCGCCCCGTGGTTCACGAGTTTTCACGCCCTGGCGCTCGCTGTTCCGCGCCCTCTATCTTGGACCCCTCTCCGGATCGACCTCCCCCCCCTCCTGGATACGAAGGGTACGAGTCACTTTTTCTCCTCTCGCCTAATCTCGAGGCCGACGCTTGTTAAAAACGCCCGTGAATATAAAGAGTTGCATTATTAAAGAAGTTGGCGCGACTATAACAAAAAGTTCCGGCCTCGCGTCGGGGGAGGAAAAAGCAACAAGCTCGGCCGAGAGCTACGCCCCGCCACGAAGGGTGAGAAAAGAGCGAAGGGGGTTGGAGCGTGACAAAAAAAAACTCCGCTGTGAGAATGGAGGGGCGGATGGGAACGATTTGATTTGTCGTTTCCCTGAAAGTGTTCCCTCTTTGACGTTCAGACTTCAGGTGGACACGTTTTAGTTATTTCAATTAAAATTTTTAACAATTTATTCGAGTATTCTGATTCGAGTTTTCTTCAATTGAACTTCTCGAATTTTTTCTATTTTTCATATAATTGATATTGAATTTGAGGTAAATGTTATAATAGCAATGTGGAAGTTTAATTAACGACCATTTCTATCCAAGAAGAGATTTAATTTTAACGAACGTTTAAATTTAGTTAAGAAATTCATTTTAGAATTTTTCGATTTCTTAATTCAATTCTTTCGAATTGATTTGCTGGCTACTTTCATCTTCGAATATTTTCCAAATCTTTTACAAATCTTTAAACTGGGATTAAATTCCGTCGCCTCCCCCTTCGTCTTCGTTCCGACGGTATTTTTAGCGGAAATGGCGGAAACGGTGGAAAACAAAAAACGTCACGGGACAAGAAGCAATGGCGCGTAATTAGCATAACGACACTAATTAAAATACAAATGAAGAGTCTTAAGGCGCTCCGCGCCGGGTGAATCATTATCACCGAGCTGTCGGCTTTCTTGGTCCCACGAGGACATCTCTCTCGGCTGTCTCTCTTCTCCACATTTTACTGACACTCGCAAACGTAATTATATTTAATCGCGGCCCCGTATCGTTCGTGGGTACGTGAAACGTCGTCTCCTAAAAGTGTCGCGCATTTCCTTGCAATTAACAAATTACTTTTGCGCCAACGCGCAAAGTTCACGAGAGACGCATAGGATATTATTAATCAAAATGCGGAAGAAACTGTAATTTCACATATTATTAATCTCTCAAAACGTGATGATATACGAATCACATTTAAATAAATTTCCCTTACCTTCCTTAAAAATAAATAATTTCTTAATTTGCACAAATAATATAATCAATTCCG
>NW_006263513.1:1264243-1267006 GCF_000469605.1 Apis dorsata | reverse complement strand
AATTCCGGTATCTTCTCTTTTTTTTTTTTTTTTTCTACTTATTTACTTTCAAAATCCAAAGAATTTCCATCGTTGAACTCTCATGGAAACGTCTCTCTTAATCCCAGTGCGAATAACATTATTCAAAATGTAACGAAATCTTTTTACTATGAATAAAAATCGGCGTCGTTCGTCCCAAGATCGGTATTCTCATCATCTGAATCAAGCTGAGTCACGATCCACGCATGGCCGACCGCCTAGTCTTTCTTTACGACGGAAGGCTAAGAAAAAGGAGGAAGGCAGGGATGCAAGAACCGGATACCGTAAGGCATCCTATTTGGCCACGTAATCCAGGCACAGGAATCCGCATCGACGAGCCACTGAACCCATAAATATGATTGGAGCATCGGTTGGTATCGCCCTATGGAATCTAACCCCCCCCCATGGCTATTCAACGTGGGATTACACTACGTTGTCTCTTACCGTCTTCTCCTCCCTTTACGACGATCTTATTGGATTCAATCGAAGCCACGGTTAACCCTTCTCCTCTTATATCTCCCGGATCCGGGGTAAATCGAAGATTTTTACCATCGTATCCTCCTTACGACTGTCATTTTTGTGAAAGCACCCGAAATCTGTGAGTTGAATTTGGAAATTGTCGAGGATTCGATGTAATCGATTGTGAAAGGAGATTCTGGATCGATGGAAAATTCAGTGAAATTCTTCAAGGATGGAAATTGATAAAATTTTAGAATTCTTTTTTCTGAGAAAAGAAAAATATCCGTTAAATCGATTAAATTATCTTGAGAATTTTAATCAAGGAGATAGAGGAAAGTTATTCGTCGATTTGTCGTCAAAATGTATAAAAATAGATCGAAACACGTCGCAATTTTATTCTCGGGATGAATATATACGACGAATAGGACGGGAGATCCGAAAACGAAGGTTTTTTCGATGGGACAAACGTATTCAAATTCGTCGCATCAATGTTTTATTGCGAGCATTCCTCATGTAAATTCCTCGCGACTTTATGACAATGTAATCCTCACTACCGCAGAGATTGCGACGACGCCTTCAGACCAGTGTTGTTCCCCGTTGCTCGTTCGCGGTCGTCCACGAAGCGAAGGGTGATTTTTATCTTCACCAGCGCCTTCGCCGTTCTCAATGCTATCGCCCGCTGTCTGCTGCTCGTAACTCTAAATTTCCCGCTTATTTCCATGTGCTTTACATCCACGTTATCCGACGCATCGCCATTTATTTCTCGAGCAAACTGAATAAAATTAAAATTTTATTCACGATCCATTACAATTTTTTACGACGAATTAATTAACACTTTTTAAAAAATTCTTCCATCCAAAATTTCTCTAAAAAAAAAAAACTTACCCCAAGAAAATCTTAAACAGATATATTTCCTTCGAGAATCGAGAATTAGAAATCCATCCTTATGTTCCACCCGTGAGAAAGAAACTTCGAAAGCGACTGCTGTCTCGCGGCACTCGTCGAGGTAAGGAGGTATCGCGAGGAGGATTCGGATGAGGAGGGATCGGCTGGTTAACTAAGAGAATGAAGGAGACAGGGGTTGCACGGAAGAAGAGCGATGGAAGGAGTGAACAGCCGCGAGGGGAGGGAGGGGAGGTAGGTGACATAAAGCCGGTGTGTACCGAGGATTGCGTACGAATAACGGAAATTAAGTGTCAACCGAAAGAGAGGAGAGAGGGCCGAGTGGAGTGGAGCGGAGTCGAGCGAGTGGATCTCCCTCTATCGCCACCCTGCTGGCGCCTCGTTCTCCTTTTCAAGAGCAACGTTCGGGGGTGAGAGAGAGAAAAGCACGCGATACACCGGGGGCCAGGATTAACGGTACGTGCGTGGCAAACCTAAAACCGCCGAGTCCTTGCTCCTTCTTCCTCCAGAGCGCGCCAGTCGTTTCCGCGCCGCCTTTATGGGATTTTAACAACGCCACGCGTTATGCGCTGGATCGGATGATGATAGGGTCAAAATGCAACACGCAAGGTTCCGTTGTTGTTGAACAACCTAGATGAATAGGTGTCCTTTCGACTGTGCAAATGGGAATGAGGGATTAGGATTGCTAGGAGAAACTTAAAGAAATGGATTAGTATTTTATACTACTTAATTTTTATGTATTCGTGGAAAAATTTGTAAGGATTTCGTTCAAAGGATTATCAAGTTTCTGTCGGATTTGAGTTCAAATCGATGGTAGATATATATTTGGAACAAAAATAGGATTTCTTTTGAAAAAATATCTTTTTATATATTATGGCAATAAAATATATTTCTTGGACAAAATTCACTATATAATATAATATATATATATATTATATTACTATCGTGTTCTTGAGACACGACAATTATACAGGCGTAATAGGTAGGCTTTGACGAACATCTCGCGAGCTGCAATTCTAAACCCGCGTCCGCTCTGCCAGCTGGCAGATTGCCGCGTAACGACTGCTGGCAGGGTATTGCTCGGTATTGGCCCTTCGTGAACCGCCAAACCTCTTGCGAAATATTAATTAACGTTATTAACGCCCCACCTTTCGAGCTGCAAGGGGTGGTAGGAACTCACTTCTGGCCTCTGAAGTCTCCACCCCTTTTAGCGTCTCCCTGCTGGCTGGAGGGAGGGAAAAACTCCCATTATCGTAAATCATCGTTTTCCAATAACGCTACCGAGCCTCTTCACGGTACCTCTTTTCTCCCCTTTGCCCCTCTTTTCTTTCGTCTTACTCGAAACTTCTTTGTTCTTCCCTTGCCCTGCGGAATATAGATCTC
>NW_006263513.1:1260444-1264095 GCF_000469605.1 Apis dorsata | reverse complement strand
ACGGTTCCAATGATTGAATGAGGGGAGGGAAAAAAAAAAAAAAAAGAGAAAATTCGATACACACGGTGCTTTTAATTATCCACATTCGGCGGAGTTAATTAAAATATTAGATTTTATCGATTAATAATAGGGCACCGATACACGAGAATTCTCCGGTTCGATGCAGGTTCCCGGATAAAATCGACCATTAGGGAGTTGCAATTCGTGGTTTCGACATCAGGGCGAAAACTTTTATAATTTTATATTTTATAGTTTCATTGTGGCCTGGCGCCGATCTCCCGTTAGATAATCTCATTAGCGTGGTTAATCGAAATCTGATCGAATTGCCGATATTTATGAAAAACGCCACGTCATAGGTTTCCTAACTCGTAATTTCACTGAAAATTACCTTGATCTCGTTTTGGTCCTCGAGCTCTTCTTCAAAAGCTCAGGCCATCTATTAATATATATTTTAGAAATAAAGTGCGAATTTTCGAAAAATGCAAAATTTTACAGTAAACAATATAAAAATACACTGGGTGTCTAAAATTTTAAGGGATGATTGTTTCGAAGCAAGGGAAGAGCACACTTTAGACATTGTTTTTAGTTATTCAAATAATTGTCACATTATTTGCTTTAAAACTCACTATCGAAAACGTATTAAAATTAGGGAAAATTTAAACCGCTATAACTTCAAAGATAGTAACTTTCGATCGACAAATGAAGGGTCATTAGAAGTGCGGAACTTTGCCCTTTAAAATGCCTTTTCATTTATCTCGATACGACTTCCGGTTCCCGAGATATCATCGTTTAAAGAAAAAGGTAATTTTTAATCGCTTACCATCTCCGTTCTTGTTGTTTATTCGGACCTCTCGTTCTCATCCTGTCTCACTGACCTATCTCAAACTTCAGATAAGTGACAGACGCGATTCCAGGAAGAGCATGGTACGAATTTCCAGGAAATAATGTAGGTTACTGGGTCACGGGTTTGTTTATAATCTTCGCACCATCTTAAGTGCTATGGAAACTTTGAATCTTTATATCTCGGCAGCCGATTAAGATATCGAGATAAAACAAAAAGGGACTTCAACTACATGGATTCCTCTATTCTCTCCGTGAGTTTTCGTCACAAAATTTTCAGTTTTTTTTCACATTTTTCGTATAAACGTTATACTGACAATTATATAATATTATCGTCATCAATGACAACGAATTTTTCTAAATACGATAAAAATATCTTCATTTTCTTTCGACAAGAAATTCAAAAAAGAACTCCCATTCTATTCTATTTCTTATCAAATCATCGCCTCTAATGATTCACTTCATTTTATTCCCACGACATCTGGAACTCCCATCGATGAATAAATGAACGCGTTTCGTTACAAGCATCCTCCTTCCTCTCCCAAACCTAGCCAGAATTGAATTCACGGGAAGCGAAGAGAAGAGAGAAGTTGAAGGGTCGAAAGAGCAAGCGGTCAGATCTCGTGGCGGATCGGATAACGGGCTACGTGGCGAAGGTGTCGATCAGGATTTCCAGGCACGTGGTCCAATGCTAACAGCATCGTAGCCGGTAGCAAAAGCTATCCTACCTTCGAGGATAGATAGCCAGACGGACAACGGTGGGGGTTGGTTGGTTGGTTGGCTGGCTGGGTAGAGGAGAGTATTAGACCAACAGCCGTGCTCTGCAATCACCCCGGGGGTGCTTAATGCCATCAGGAGCAAACAAAGTATAAAGTAGGTACCTAGCTGCTAAGTAGCCGCGAGCCAACTAGCCGGAACTTGACTGGCTCGATGCGTTTGTCGCATATCAAAGGTTTCGCGGTGATAAGGTTACCCGACAGGAAGAGAAATCGAAGAAAAGTATGAGAAGATGGTGTGAGTGAATTCGATTGGTTGTAATTGGTTGTATATTCCATGGGGATCTCTTGGTTATTTTATATAAATTGGATATTCTTGAAGACAAATTTTCCTCGCGATTTCTTGACGATTTCTCGACGAAGAAGGAGGAGAAAAATCATTGGACACGATAAATGTCGAGAAACGTATGTCATGCTCGTAGTATCCTTTCTCTAAGCTCCAAGTCAATTTCTTCGATATTCGTATCACGTATTTCGAAGAATTATTATCATAATGTTCGAAACGAGACCAAAGGGTCGGGTGGAAAGGTTGAAGGGAGTCGTGCAAATAGAGACACGAGCGGAAACTTGTCGGTTGGAAACAAGAAACTTGGGAACCAATGCTCTTCTCGTAACCGTTATATATTTACCGAATTAATTGAAGATGTAATGGAGGAAGTTTATAAAGTGGGGGTTCCCGAATGAAAATGCAAGGCGCGCGATGATATGATTTTAAAATGGAGATGTAATTCTGATATCGGTGCATCCGTGCTACAGAGGGAAGATTGTTTCACATTGTTTCGGGGAAGGCGGGGAACTTTCACTTGGCGCTCATTTTTCCCCAGGTTCCCAAACTTTCGAATACGAACTTGAACTTCCGCCGAAACTTTCCCGCGGTATAATGACGAACTGAACTCTCAAAAAGTTACGCAGTAACGAGAACTTCCTCAACAGGCTTTCCCTGATACAGTTTAGCGAACGATTCCTTGGACCTAAACGCCGCCAACTATCGAGTCACGCCATAGTTTCCCAACATTTTGGAGACATTTTGGGAACTGGAGACACATGGTATACGAGTCGTCTATCAGCTGTTCACGAGCATCGTATCATATAGGCAGAAATGGATAATTCTAATTCTTTACGATGTCAACATCATCGAAGATCATTATTTTTAAAATTTTCATTTTTAAAAAGAAAAAGTGAGGAATTGTTTGGCAAAAAGAGAAAGATTTTTTTATACATTTTCATACGTTGATTAAATTTTTATATTTAATTATATGAGGAATTATCTTTCAACGAAGATGAAAGAAAGAAACGTATGAGGTTGATGTAAATGCTGTTATCCATTATAATTTCAGTTGACATCAATTTTCGATCGTTTTACCATCGAATTAATCCTTATTAACTTCAACGTTAAAGTTTTCCTTCATCTCTCTGTTATATTTTCCAAAAGGGATTTCCAAAATGTAATTTGAAAATGTATTGACTCGAGCAATTGATAGAGAAGGGAGTCCGTCTGTTGAATGGAAACAGAACGAAATGTGGTTAAGACGTTTGTGCGGTAAGAAATTGAGGAAGACAAAGAAGCAGTGGCGAACAAAAAGGGGAAAAGTGGGAAAGGAGCGAGGCGAAGCCGGGATGAAAATAAACGGAAGAGAAGAAAATCTTATCCGGGCTTCCAGTCTCGTGGGCTTGTCCCTTTTCCATCCTTTCCTCCTCCTTTCCTCGAGATCTCACGAACGGCTCAGCCGTCGTCTCCTTCCATAATTTGATTGTTTTAATTAAATTTCGTCGGGGAATCGCTTTACGCTGGGCACACTGGCCTGGCGGGCACAATGCAAACTGTGACGTGTACGGAATGAATCGGGAATGGAACAGCAAATGGGACGATTGGGAGGGAAAGAAGGCGCCTCGGAGTCCGACTGGAAAGTCTTCTGGGAAAATTTCGGCTTGGAAACCTGTATTTCCCTCCCTAACTCATATTCTTAATGTAGAGGTGCGGATCGAGTAAGAAAAGTGGATGGGTGTATTAAACGGCAGGGATTTTGAATTGGTT
>NW_006263513.1:1258243-1260107 GCF_000469605.1 Apis dorsata | reverse complement strand
TGATTAAATTTGATTATTTTTTTTTTTTTTTTTAGGCAATCGTGATATAATTTTCCATATCTCGTTCTAATCTTTTTAATATTTTGTTATTGCGTTTCTGATTAATTATTGGAAGAAAAAGTAGAACTTGTTTGCAAACAAAAAAATAGAAAATATTTAGAAATCTACATTTCTAAATTCTAATTTCTAAAATTCTAAACTGAGAAAAAGAATCTATGCACACTCATCCTAAAAAAATTATTCGAGAAACTCTTTTATTTTCACAAATCATATCAATTTTGAGAAATTAAAAGAAATTAAAATTGTTCTTTGTGCTTGAGGAAAAGAAATGAAACGGTGACACTTCGCGCAAACAATACTTCAGATATTTTCATTTTGGCGAGCAATCTCGGGCGTGTCTATCAAAAACACGCAACTTTCGACGGACGAAAAAGGGAAAGCAGTTCTCTCTTTCGTGCTTCCGCCGTAATAAGACGAAGGTTAGACATGACCGCGAGGAACGCCATGGCGGCTGGTAACGACGCGCCACCCCGCATATTTCTCCAGATATTGGAATTTGTCGCGGTTACTTCGAATTATCTTCCACCCTAGCTATTCGGGCGCGGTCTACCCCTTCCGCTATATGGTCTTTAGTCGATAATCCGCAAGGTCGTGAGCATTAGCATCCGATCTAAGAGGACATTCGGTACGACAGGAATCCCCGAGTTGCTACCTTATATACGTAATAAATCGTGCCAAATTTTCGGTTTATAACCGGTATGATATCCGTGAAAGAGAGTTGAGATTGAAATATTGACTCGCGTTCAATCGAGAAATTATTTCGGGCGAAGAAATTTGTAACCTTTTTTTGCAAGAGAATGTCAGGGGGGGCGGAAAGAATAATAACGAGGCCGATTGAATCGTTGTTGACATTGAAAACACCGGTTCGATCCGAGGAATCGGAGATTTAATGTACCTAATTACAGGGCCATTCTCGGTTTTTACATTGTGATTTCAAACAAAGGCGGTGGAAACGGGAGAAGGTTGTCTTCGCGTGGGTGGGCAGCGATAGCGTGGGTCGGGATCACTTCTTCCGCTTGGATTGTCATCGAGGGGGCGAAAAATTCAGCAAGGGAAGATTTCATGGCCCTCGTAAGGATAATTTTCATTTCGAAAGTTAATCCACTCCCCGTGCCCCGTATTTTTTATGCGTTAATTGCGAATTCGCGGCAATAACAATTTCATCATTTATTTACGCATCGTCTTAACAATCTTACCGCCCAATAATATTCACCCATATTCACTGAACTATTCACGCGGTTAAAATTATCCTTGAATCCATAAATTTCATCAATATTTAAAGAAAAAAAAGAAAAAAGGAGGCAATCGACGAGATATTCCTCTTCGTAAATTCACAATTAACCTATAAATTACAACGGTTAAACAATTCGCGATCCACGATCTTCTTCGTTCGCACAAAGAAACTCCATCCTTCCACTCGACTAATCTCTAATTCCGTAAGAATTACGGGATACAATACGTCCTCCTTCAAGACTGAATTCCACGAATATGAAATACGATAAATCTGTGTCATCCACACCACCATCACCATCAGAGAGATCGAGCTATCCGATTCTACACCATCATCCCCCCTCTCCCCCTCCTCACCATTGGCTCCATTTTCTCGAATCAGAATAAGTTCGTCGAAGTTCGTAGTCCAGAAGCTCTCGAAGACCGGCCCGCAAGGCTTTTCAACCTCCCTCTTTTTCACCGAGTCTGAGCCACTTGACGGGTTGAATGCGCATTTTTAGTAAATTAAAAAGTATCGTGTGACTGCGCCAGAACGCAAGCCTCCCTCTAAAGCGTTCTTAACCCTGCTCGGAGG
>NW_006263513.1:1257845-1258231 GCF_000469605.1 Apis dorsata | reverse complement strand
CTCTCTCTCTCTCTCTCTCTCTCTCTCTCTCTCTCTCTCTCTCTCTCTCTTGGAGGATGGTTTAGCCGGATTCTCCCTCGGTGGCTACTCCCCCTCCAGCTCGATTTTACCGCGTACAAGCGCTCTCCCATCTTCCTCCACCACTCGCTCGCGACCTCTCGACTCCTCGAGTCCCCTCCGAAATTGCTACCCTTGTTTGCGTTTAATGCTCCGCTATTTTTTCCTGCTTCTCCTCCCCGCTTGCGCCGCCGCCGCCCCCGCACACGCCTGTGAAAAGACGGGCGGTTGTATGTTACTGTGTTGCTCACTTTTCGTTAGCTACTCTGCGAGAAAAGTTAACGAATTTACCCGCTACGAGATTGTCTTTGTCGCTGCGTACCTGGAGT
>NW_006263513.1:1254110-1257508 GCF_000469605.1 Apis dorsata | reverse complement strand
GCGGAATAACGAGCGGAGGGGGTCGGTCGAGACGGCTAGTTTGGACTGTGGACGCTAGGGGGATGGGGAATTGACGCGTTCTCTTTTTTCTTCTTCTTCTTCTTCTTCTTTTTCTTTTTGATAGGGAATCGCGGTGGTAAGCGTGCAGTTGTGAAATCGCTCGTGTGAAATAAACACTTGGCGAAGGGATTTTTGTCTTTCGAGAAGAATTTTTTTTCTAAAATATCGGAAAATTATTACCGCTCGATAGAATAACAATTGTGAAATGAATTTCTGAAAATTATTTGTGTATTGAGTTTCTTATAAATTTTTTTTTCTTTAGATCAATGCCAAAGATGTTTAAATTAAAATCGTTGGATTTTATGAAATTATATAGATAAAATTCTAAATTCTAATTTCTATGAACGTATTATTGATACGAGTTACTAGTCCTTCTTTGAAAAATTAACGGAGCCGAGACGACGATCCGGAAGGGGCTTTCCGCCCCTTGTTGGGAATACTTTGTCGAGCGACTGTGGTCCGATGGAAGCCAACGCCGGTGAACCTTCCCCCGTATGGCTACGCGTATTTAATTTGTAAAAGTATTTCGTAATTCGCGTGGCTAAAGGTTGGCCCGCTACTTTAAACGCAGCCCTCGCGGAAACGAAAACGCTTGTAAAAGTCAAAACCACTTGCACAACGGGTGTCCGAAAAAATATATTTAATAAAAAGAAAAAAGAAATTAATTCTCACCAATCTCTCAAATCCATGTACGCACTCGATCCACATCGCAATATTTAAATTTTAACTTGAGCGACTGAAAGAAAGCGCATGGTATTTATTTATTTAAAATAATAAATACATGTATACATATTCGATACACGTTTCAAATTTTAGATAAAATCTTCTTAAGAGTGGCAAGCAAAAGATTAAGAACCTGATCTAAAACTTCAACCGATAAAAACAATTAACACCTTGCAAGGTGTCGAGGAAGCTAAATATACAAAAATTCGTTCATATTTCGAAGAGAAACGATAACCACTTGTTCAAAACTCCTGCAAGATCTCTCGATGTTATCCCCCGTTATCATGTCTCGCGCGAAGGCACGTTAACTCCTTCCTCCGCCAACCTTTGCCGCGCTTAATGCCAAACAATGCGCGCGGTTGGCGGAGGGAGGGAGGGGTTAAGCGCGTGCTTTGTCGTAATAAAAAAATATCGGACTGTGTGTTGCTCGGTAAAAACCAATAAAGGTTGGCAGGCATGCTTGCTCGTGCAGCCGGCGGTTGTGGTGGAGGTTTACCCTCGATCCTCTTCCTCCTTCTCTCTCTCTCTCTCTCTCTCTGCACACCCCCCATCCACCCACCCACCCTTAACCCTCGCGATACCTGTGTGTAAGTGAGGTTGTACGTGCGTGTATCCGAAAACTCGGGGGCGAGTTCTTGCTAAAACAAACCCCCGGGAGAGAAAGAGTGGTCGGGGCCTACGGGGGCTAGAGAGAAGTGGTAAAGAGAGAATTTGCAAGGGAAAGCCCCGGGATCCTGTCTCGGTGTCAGAGGGTCGCCGGTCCGTCAGCTTTCTGTTTCGGCCCAGAAACGGACCACCAGCCCAACGGATCAACAACGAGCCTGACATTTTAATACGGGGCGGCAAACGTTCTCGCGCGAGCCGGAAGAACGTTTTTTTCATTGTCTTTACACGCGAAGATGGATCTGTTTCTCTCGATAAGTTTGTTATTCTTAGATATTTCTATTTTCGTTGCGTTTCGGGGGGGTTTATCTTGTTTGCTATCTTCCATTTCGAAAATTTAAGAATTTTTGGAATGGGAGGTTCGAATGAAATGTTTATCCTTGACAATTTTTGAATAAGAAAGGATTATTTAATAGATGTGATCTCGATAATTTTATTCGATGACATGATTGTTTTTAGTCGTATTATCATTTTGAAATTTTTAGAATAAGAGGTGATTTGATCGGAGTTTCTTTAATGAAGAAAATTTTCAATCGATAATTTTTTTGATGTAGATTAAATTGTACAAAATTTCAAAATGAATCATCTACCAATATATTTCGTGTATTAAAAGATTGTACTACATTACAAAAAAAAAAAAGGATTAAAGTGAACTGATCTATACAAGGAGCTATATAATGAAGACAAAATCGATATATGTATTTTCATGATAAATAGGTAATTTGGACTTTCTGAAAATCCTTTCCTAATTCCTTTGTTAATGAATATAGGAAAACGATTGCGACGTTAACCAGATTCACCCCTTGGAAACTTGCTTATTAGAACTTGCGCAACTCTAATTAATTCTTTCCCTAATCAAAAACTATCGGCAATTTCACAATCGTTCCGCTGATAATTTCTCGGCGCGCGTTATTGGCCGGCCGTATTTAAAGTACGGAATCAGTTTTCTCGATCGAGACCGGTCCGAGGGGTGAAATTACCGGTGGAATTTCCTCGGTCAAGAGTCGATAACGGCCATAAAATATTTAGGGAAACATGCACCGCCACCGTCCTCCATCCTCCAGGATGCTCTTCGTTATTTCTCCACCTCCGGTCTCGCCTCCGAGGCTTCCCTTCACCCTCGTAGCTCGCGCGAAAATAACGAGGGATGGAAAAGGAAGAAAAAAAAAAAAGGAAGAAAAAGAGAGAGAGAGAGAGAGATCGGCCGCTTTGCGATACGCGTCTGCCGCGAATCCCCGAGCGCAGATTAAGTCCGCTTCCCTTAAATATTCATCCCCTTGGAAAAGCTGATAAAAATAAGGAAAAGGCTCGCTCGACTATTCCATCTCGTCCCTCCCCCCACTTTGGAAATACTCCTTGGAGGCTCGGCCGCGATGCCCCGCAACACGTGGCTCCCTTTTTATCCTCGAATTTATCCTTTATTAGCGGTTATTTCCTCGGCGTAACAACAGCCTTCGCAGCATCCCCGCTTCGCCATTATTGTTCGCGCTCAGAAGACAGAATACTACAGAAGAGGATATATAAATATTCGCGAAGGAGTATATTCGCGTTCAGGTGACAGATGCGTCGTGGAAACGGGATGTGGAAAAAAGAGAGAGAATTTCAAGGATCGAGAGTGAGATGAGAGGAGAAAGAAGGAGCGTAGAAAGTGGAGGAACGGTGTTTAACGTCAGACCTTAACCGATCCTAAGCCTCTTAAGTGTCTCCGAGATTCTTAAGCCGGACAAAGAGAAGGTTTTTTCCCCCCTTTTTTTTTTTTTCCCCGTTGGAGGCACTCGTCGGTGGTCCTCGAGGGAGGCACGAGGAGATGCCCCTGATAATTGAATCAAACGATTTATTCTCCCGATTAAAAATGATAGAGAGCCTAAGGAGGTTTTCGGTTACAAAGCTGCTTTCCTCCCCTGCTCTCTCGCTTCTCTTCTCTTCTCTCCTCGCTTCCCGTTCAGGCTGTG
>NW_006263513.1:1251742-1253993 GCF_000469605.1 Apis dorsata | reverse complement strand
GGGGAAAAAAGCGCGAACAAGTGCTGCAGATTCTCTCACCACCCCCGGAGGGGAGGGGTGACGAAAGGCGAAGGGCGGTAAACGGTGTAACGCGATCTCCGGTAGCACGATCTTGAAACCACTCCTCTTTCGAGTGTCGAGGATCGTGGAGTGAAATCGTTTGGGCTTAAACGCGTGATTCAATTGCTCCTCTCTCTCGATTTTCATTTTTTTATTATTATTATTATTATATTTACGTTATACACGTTCCATACAATGTCTCTCAAAATTATCATCTCTTTTATTCGTATCTCTCTCGGTTGAAAAATGGTTTTCTCAATTTTTCTTAAAAATAATTCAATTCATCGATGTTGGTCCAAAGGAACGAAGAGAAACGCTGAATCGATGGAGGGAATTGGAAAAAAAAAAAAAAGGAAAAAAAGGGGGCATCGAGATCGACGAACGAATGGCAGATTGATTTCGTTCGACTCCTCCCATTTTCCACCCCTTCAATACGGGCAAGAGGGATGCGTTCGATCTCATCTCGGGTTATTAATAATATCTAGAGGTTAGTATTTCCGAGCGGAGCGGCGTCGAGGAAAGAGGAATCGGAGGGGAGAAGAGGGGGCTCGGTAAGAGGAAATGGGAGATCTCTTCATTTCTGTATCACGCGAACGAACGAACGAACGAACGAACGAACGAACCAGCCGGCGTTGCAGGGCTAGGGCCACAGATGGAAATACCCGATTTATATGCAAATTCCATATTTGTCGCACCGTGGAGGTGCCAGCCTTCGCGTTGCTCGTCCTTCGGCGAAAGAACCAGCGATTTCGAGTCGATGAAAAAGCTCCGCTTGCTTCTTTTTTTTTTTTTTTTGTGAAAAAGTAGCTGCCAGCAAGTGGATTAAACGAGTATTATTTTGGATCGCTGTTAATTGTAAAAGTCGTTAAAAATAGATAACGATAACAACTATTAATCTATGTATATATTAAAATTTCAAATTCTTCTCACGATACAAGTATTTTTTGGTTTCAAGAAAGAGAAGATTTAGAAGATAGAAGAGATTTGAAATTGGAATCAATTTTTTTCGAATTTAACGTAAAGAAAACATGGGCAAATTTAATCTCGCGGAAAAATTTGCATAATTTAATAACGAAATTTTTTCTCATGGGAGAATCTTCGCTTATGAATAATTACGTCACACGATATTTAGAAATTATCATCTGATCAATATACCGCCTTCCTGTAATCTCTGCACCATCCATGAACTCTGTCGGTTGCTAACAGCGAATGGTGCTCTATAAAATCTCGTTAACGTCAGAATATGGATTTTCTTTCAAGGGTGCATGAGCCAGCAAATTATCGAGAGAGTCCTTTCTTCCACCCTCGTTACCTCGTGATATCGTTAATAAACCCAATGCCCCGGACCTTCCCCCATCTAATCACCACGCGTCTCTCTCTCTCTTTCCCCTCAGTTTCCTCCCCTCCCCCTTTTCTTATTTTTTTCCTTTCCTCGAGACACCTGCATATTTGATGCGCCTTGCAAACGGCCAACTTTCGCCAAACAAGCGAACGCGCTCATGTATTATTAATACGGTCTAAGAAGATTAAAAATCGACGAGATTCTGGCTGCAATACAATCAACTGCCTCTTCGAACTTCATCCCGTGCCTCTATACATTTAATCACTTGTTATTTATCGACAAATGGCCAATCGATCGTAAAATTCATTGGTCAGACAGTTTAAAACGCTCGTCTAATAATTTTATCCAATAATATTAGAGACATTGAGGAAAAATCTAAATAAATAAAAATAAATTATCGCTCATCAAAGAATAAATATTATCTCCATAAAAAAAGGAAAGAATCAAAATATACAAACGAGCCTTGTGAATAAAACCGCGAAAAGAAAAAAGAAATTCTTTTACAACAACAATTACACGCACAAGTTTGTCGTTTCAACAAAAAAAAACACGAAAGCCAACCCAAGAATCTTTAACCGGCAAAGGCAACAAGAGAGAGAATCCTTTGATGTACGAATGGTGGTGAAAATCCGTGGGAAAAGAAAATCATCCGAGACTTTTTCAGTGGTTGGGGAAGAATTAAAATTCTTCTGCGCCAACGAACCTGTTCCGCGTTCAACGGGGGAAGGGGAGGAAGGGAACGGCTGTGTACCTACCCTGGGAAGAAACCGCGAAAAGAATTTCTCTGAGATAAGCGGTTGTACGGGGGTGGAGGAGGAGGGTTGCCGAGGAAGCGATGGCTCACCAACC
>NW_006263513.1:1245760-1251517 GCF_000469605.1 Apis dorsata | reverse complement strand
ACTCGACGGCGAGGGGGGAGGGTGAGGATGAACGGGGGAGGAGGGAAAGAGGGGAGGAGAGGGGTTGGAAACTGGCGGGACATTCCGGGAAAAATGATTATACGAAGTTGGAAAAACTTTTGGCACGAAAAGAAAAGAAAAGGTGGCGACCGTAGGAACGCTACCCCCCTCCGCAATGTCACGGTTATAGGGTCATTTATCGCCAGATTGTAGACGGAGGATCGGTTTCTTCGAATCGAAATTACCGATTCGGGCATTCCGTGCGAAATTACGGGGCCAATCGATTTTTGTTTCTTGCGTTCACTTGGTCTAAAAGATGTTTTGATGAGGGAAGAAATTCTCTGGGGAAGAAAACACCGAACGAGATGGAATATTTTTCGTCGTTGTTTCGAAAAAAGGGATACGTATGTATCATAAATTTTTATCTAACAAACTTTTTAAGAGTAGATCTATCGATCTGTTTTATATATACAACGGATAATTATAACTGTACGATGGAAAAAACGAACAGATATTAAAAATAGATATTAAAATCGATATCAAATGAAAAGCAAATTGTTACATTGTACAAAGCAAAGAACAAAAAATCCAAAATCTTTTTTTCTACATATTTTATACATGTAACATAGAAATAACCAAAGTTGGACGAATATAATTTTATAAATCTGATAGATCCAAAAGAGGAAAGTTTCGTTCCTCCTTCACCTCTTCGAAACGGAACCCCTTCGACAAACTTCAGCTGCGTGATATTTTTCACTCGCGAATGATCGCGATAACCCGCGTCAGTTTCCAAGCGTAGCGGGCGAATCGTCGCGCATTCCTCTTCTATTCCCGCGGGATTACGAAGATCCGTTAAGCCGCGTTTACATCCGTCCTCCTCCTCCGAGGCGGATGCAAGAAAGAGGAGGGGAGGGTCGGGCCGATTGGCTTATTTATATTTGTCCCAATCACCGTCAGCCAGATCTCAGACTCTTACTCGTTTTTCTCGCGCGTCTCTCCTAAAGCGCTTTCTCTTAAAGCGACGAAGCCAAGGAAGGGTGCGACAGGATAACGTGATAAATTACGGGGCGTCAAAGCCCCCGCGTGCATTCATTTGTACAGCGTTAGCACTGTCATTGGCACCATTGCTCATTTTCCTCGTGGAAGAAGGATACCGTCCTTCACAGACGTCGCCAACTCACGCGCATAGTTGGCTTCAAATTAACAACCAGACATTCGGTATTCAATTCTGATAATTTTCAACGAGTTCTGTGAAGTGAAATTCAAAAGAAAGAGTAGATTCGAAGAATCAGTCTTAAAAGACTTTACTCTTTTTTTATAATCGTTATAAAATATATGAGTATATACTTTTTTTCTTTGTTTCAGATAATATTCTTCTGTAGTATTTGTTCATGAATCACTTAACTTAAATGTCGAAGGAGTAGTAATAAATATAAGAATAAGAATTTTCTCATATGTGATTCATAATTTCTTATAAAGAATTATTATAATTCAATTTTTGGAAGGAACCAAAAGAGTTGGGCGTTAACTCGTTGAAAAAGTAACCAGTTAAAAATCTCGAATAAAGTTACTTTAAATAATTAAAATAGTTGAATAACATTTATTCCTAGCCACTGGTCGTATAATCTTTGGCTACTATAATCACTTGCAATTATTATTATATTTTGAACAATAAATTATCAAAGCAACTTTATTCGTGACTTCAATTATTAAATTTTCTCCATCACTGATTCAAAAGTAACAATCAAGAGACGGGGCTGTAAGTGTACCATCTTAAAATTCAAAATGAACGATACACATTTTACCCACGAATTTACCCCACCTTCCAGTCCGATTTTCCGAAACCCAGCCACTCGTTTCAAGTCTCGATTCTTTCTCGCATCCATCCTCCCCCTTTTCGCTCTTTCGAAACAGCCCCCGAAGCAGACGAGAGTGGTTCTGGAGGAAGGTGGAGTATTTAGAGATCGAGGTATACCGGACAACCCCCTTGGTGCCGGACGGTGGTCTCGTCGGAGATAATAGGGCCTCGGAAAGTTTTCGAGTTTGCAACTTTCTCCGCCGCTCCGTGCAATCTCCCCGGTTTTTCCTCCTGTTCCGTCTCCTCTCCATCGAACGTAGAGAAATCCAGGCGGACCACGTCCTTCTCTCTCTCTCTCTTCTTTTTTCCCCTTCCTCTCTCCTCCCTCTTTTCTTCCCATCTCTCTCTTCACCCTCGAGTTTCCAACGCGACGACTTCTCGCCGACGAGGTCTCGCTCGCTCTTCACGGCCTCCTTTACAGCATCCGCGTTGCACGCCGGTATGTGCCAGCTGGTATAAGATATACGATCGCAGATACCGTGAGATTTGTGGTCGCCAGGGCGTAGCGCGGACGAGGGCAGCCCGCTTTCAGGTGGAGATTGCGTTTTGACGTCTGATAGATTCATGGTTATTGGAATCAGACCGTGTACCATTACATGGGAGGGAGGGGAGGGCGAGAAAGGCGAGACGAAACTCCCCCCCGAGGCGAGCGTTACGCGTAAATCAACCGACTCGCGGCGACTAAGATGCTGTTTCGAAAGAAATGTATGTACGTATGCGACTTTTTCTCCGATTCCATCACCGATACGCTTTGTCTTTTCACCTCGAGGGGTTTGCACGGGCTATATTTAGCAGTGTAGAGATTTGTCGAATGTAACAGGCGTAATAAATATTGCGATCTGATTCTTGGGATGGTTTAAACGAGATATCTGTACTGGTGGTGTCTACGAGTAGGATAGAATTTATACGTTTGACTGAAAATTATCCTTTTCTCTAGACTCGTGTAAGAATTGGGAAGGAAACTCGAAGTGTCATATATTTTTAAATAGGAATTATTGTGAAATACGTTTTGAAAAATCGGAAATTAATTTCTGTGATCGAGATAGACGTGTAGATTTTTAATTTAAACGACGTACCTCCGTTGTCGCGGATTATCGATTATCGACTCGGCTGGTGGAGAGGTTTCTCGATTCCTTCCCCCTAAGAAAGTCAGAAAGGAGCATAGGACGAAGTTGGAACTCCTTAGAAATCCTTGGATTCCTCTATGGAGGACAGAGAGAACGAGACAGACGAGAGGGATTTAATTTGTCGTGTCGAAAGGCACGGCTGATGCAAACCCTCTGATCTCCAACGATCAATCTCCACCGATCTTCGTTTCAGCTGCTTGAATACACCGCTCTTTAAACGCTCGGTCGCAGACAAGCATACATACATACGTTCCTCCAAAGGAAATACGAATCAATGTCGCTTTGCTTCGTACCAATCAAATTTAAACCGATTTTCCCAACTGATCTTCTCTCGAATCTCTAAAAAAATTTTTTTTTAAAACAGAAATTAATATCACCATAAATTTTTAAACACGATCAAGTTTAAATTTTCGATCTTCGACATAAACCACAAACTCTCAAGAAACACGCATGATCTCGCTCGTTACAATAAACTCTACTCTCGATAATCGAATTTCCAATAGAAATAATGTCTTGCATCTTGAAACGCGTATGCAATAATGTCTAATGAAATGATCCAATCGAACCAGAAGAAGAAAAGTGGAAAGGATCGACCGAAACAATTATCTTTCGCCCGTTCCAACGATTCACAAAAGCGTGTAGCCTATGTTGCACGATCTTGCGTAGAAGAGCGAGACTTGTACGAGGCACGGTCGTTAAGGATAGGAACTTGTCATTCTTGCGGAAGGCCTTGCTTTTCTCCATTGAAGGAAGGGCGGCTCGTTGCACCTACAGGCGAAAGATAACCAACCTCGTCCTCGAGACATCAAGGACCCCGTTCCAGCTTCCCGAGCGACGATATATCTCCCTGCCCTCCCCCTTTCGTCGTTCCTCGCCAACTCGCCGCCATCGTTGTCCCCAGGAGTTCCGATCCTCCTTGGGAGGGTGCACGATGACACTCGGTTACGACATTAGCGACGTTTCCCACACTGTCTACGGGTCTACTTCGTCAATGTCAACCGGGTAACCGTTGAAGAAGTTTCCGAGAAATAAACCTGGGAGATTGAAAAGCCTCCGTTGTTCAACATTTTCCATTGAGAGTTAATGCTATCGATATCGGTGGAGAGACATTGCCAAGTTTCGAAAAGTGATTCGATGATATGTGTTGATAAATCGAGGGAATGAAAAGGATTTTTCTTCTTGTTCTTCCTTATTATTTTTAACATTATATAAATCAAGCCAATTTTGCACTTCATACTCCCGATTCCGATCAAGCAAACTATTTACTAAATCATCGAAAATTAATCGTTCTCATCTACCAGTGCTTCATACAGTTACGTTATTAATGAAATTCTCACCAAACTTGCGAGAAAGGGCAAAAAAAAAAAAAAACAACACGAACAATACACGAGCAATAGACAGTTTCGAGAAACACACATCAAACACAGATATTTCCACCACGAAAAATCCACCCACTCCGTCGAACGATCAAACAGAAACGAAGCCAAAGTACATATCCCTTGTCTCCACGACAAACCGAAGGTTGACCAAGAAACCTTTCTGTGTATATATTTGTACAACGTGTGAGAAGGTGTCGCGGTATCCGAGGTGGCCAGTCATTTCCTCGAGGCTCCACGTCCCAAAGGGTGGGCAAACGGTTAACTGGGCCGGGGAGTCCCCGAACTATATTCCCTTCCAAATACGAAACCAATCGCAACACCTTCGATGGTCCGAGCGAACGACCCACCGGCAATAACGTTGTCGGTCAGAGGGATGAGGAGGAGGAGGAGGGGAGGGTGTAGGTAGAGGCGGATGACGGTTTCGGTGGATGGAACGGTCGGATGGAGGGGTTCGCCGTTGCGGAGGCGGCGTGCTGGCCTCGCCACGGGATCGGCCCTCCTTTTATTGGCCATAAAAGCAATAATGCGATGCCATACGATACGCGTGCCGACACTGAACTACGACAAAACGATACAAATGCTTGGAATCCGGCTCCCTTCCCTTTCTTGAACCCCCCCAACCCCCTCGATCCGATTCTTTCTCCGTCCCGAATTCGCCTTTGATTCTTGGAAACCTGGAATCGTGGAAAATCGAGGTCGAGTGTCGTGGGATGGGATGAGAAAGTGAATTTCGTTGGAAATTTTACGCTAATTCTTTTTTTTCTTTTTTCTTTGTTTTTTTTTTAGGTTTTATACGTTATCGGTTAAAGTTGTTACGTGTATTGTTACGTGAATAGTTAGAGTGGCAACGCTCCTCTAGTTCTAGAATTGCAAATGTCAGAATATGTTAGTTAAGTATGATGATCCTTTAATATTTTACTTCCCACTGAAATTGCTTTATTAGAAGTTGCGCCGCGCAAACTTCTGTAATTAGAATACAGCAGCGTGATGGTAACTCTTTACACTTGTAAATCAACGCCGTGTATGGAGAAACCTCGGAAGAATGATTTTTCACGCGTTTATTATTTACGACGCTTGCTAAAAATTAGATACTACGATTAGATACAAAACCTCTGCAAGAGAATAATTTGTTTTTTTGTCTTGATCGATAAGAAACGCGTACAAAAATTTATTATGCGCGTTTAGACGTAGAGGAGGGGTAACAAGCTTCTTCACCGTCGTTTCTTTAATTATTTGTCGTTCGAGGAGGGGAAGCGAAGAAATTGAACCGGACGGGCCGAGCGATAATCGTTCGTTCCCGTCGACGAGCTGCGAAAGCTCATTTCGCGCTGTTTAAAAATCTCGTGAAGGCGAAACAAAAGGATGAGGCTCGAGGACGCTTTTGCGAGGGCGA
>NW_006263513.1:1238046-1245516 GCF_000469605.1 Apis dorsata | reverse complement strand
GGGGGGGGGGGGTGAAACGAGCTAGAGCATCGTGATGACGTCTCAATTCCCTTGGAGTCGGCTTTTAAAAAAGGCCGAGGGAGAGATCCTTATCAAAACCTTTCGTCCAGGCCTAATTTACTTATGCCTCCCCCTATTTACAAGCGCAAAAATTGTCTGCAACCCTAGACAAAAAAGCGTCCTCGTTGCTTATTTTAATCTTAACCTATATTTGTTTTTTATATCCGAGGCTGATTAAACTTTCGCTCCTTTATGGGACGAGGAAATGATTATCTTTGATAGTTGTACTTGTTTTCGAACGTCGATTATAGTGAAAATATATTTAAATAAATAGGAAAGAAGGTAATATTTATCAGATCTTCGATTTTTTATTCTTTCTAATTTTGACGAAAAATTGTTTCTATAGAATGGATTCACTGAAACAGAGAAGAATATAATTTTTCGTTCTTTCTTCACGCAAATAAAATTGAATAAAATTTCTATATTGGTCGTGTTTAAGAGGAAGGATATAACGAAAGAGGGAAAGATTGAAAATTTCTTCAACAAACTTTTTTCTCCGAAGAATTATCATCTTCTTTCTTCCCAAATATTTTTCTCGACTCCCGCTCGATTTGTCTCATCTCGAAGTCAGAGTGAACACGACTTAATCTTCTTCTGGCTCAACTTACCCCCTCTGTGTCCGGCAGGATATCGAGGCGACGAACGACACCTTGAGCCGAGATTACAAGCCGTCCGAATCCTCTTTTCTTGCCCTTGGGCGAGAAACCTCCGTCTCTTCCACCCTCGGCCGCCCTTACATGCGTTCCGTGTTCGCAAGGCCACGCTTCCTCCCGAAAAAAAAATCTCTGCTACCTTCTTATTGTTACCCTTTTTCACCCCCTCCTTTCCATCGTTGCACACGCGAAACGATAGAGGGTCGACGGGCGAGAAGGGGCGAAGCCAGTGAATACATTTAAAACGGGAATACGATTACTCGTATTCGTCGAGGGGGAAGATTTTTCTGCGGATTTATCGACGGAAATTTGTGCCGTTACGGAGGAATCTTCCAAGCCTGAAAGAAACGGAAGTAAGACGATGAAGACGCTCGCGAAAAAAAGCTCGCGTTCTGTCTTAGGTATGACGATTCATTTTTGAAGAAGCCTAGGGTAGGATATATGTTCCCCTCTCGATGAAGTTTCAGCGTTTTTCTCGTATTCGTGGGATATAAAAAATTTGGATGCCTTTGTAACTTTAGAACTACGTGATTGATTAGAAAATATTCTAAGATCCGCTAATTCCATTGCTTCAAATATATATATCTCTTACCCCTTATAAAGTCAAAAGATTTATTCAAATCTCTCGTCTGGCGCGCAAAATTACGCAAGATACATCGGAAAATAACAGATCATCGTCGAGGGCAGGAATAATAAAGCCTCCGCCTGTTTTTCCAACGGCGTATGTCGTTCCCCGCGAAAACGAAAAGTGATAAAATCGCCGCCACGGTTATCAAGATTCAATGGAGACAGGCGTCGAGGCGAAAAATTGCACGATTTCGCGCGTTACGACTGACACAGTGTCAGACGACCAAGCTCTTTAACGATATTCAACGTCTTGGCAGCTTTTACGAGCGATTATCGCCCGCGGAATCCTTCCTTCCACCCAAAGGATCTCGGCCAAACAGGCTGAGATTTCGCGGTGGCGCCTGACCCGCGGCGGGCATAAAGGGAATCGCGCCATCATCGTAAAGCGACTAAACCTCCCTCCATTCCCCTCTTAACCTCCCTCGAACGAAGAGGAAGAGGAGGAGAGAGAAAGAGAGAGTTCGACGTAAACTATCCGGGAACCGACTCTGATCGCACCCACTTCTCCATCATCCTCTCATCTCTGGGGCGCCGTTATAGCTATGGAATCTGTATAGAAGCTCGATGCACCCTATCTCTTTATCCGTGTCGCCCTCGAACCGTTTCTTTCACTCGGGATTATAGTTGGACGAATTTTTCCTCTCTCTCTCTTTCTCGAACTCTTTTACGCCTTGAATCGTTTCTTTGGCGGAATTGCGAGTTGGAGCTTGTTGGGAGGAGAGATTGTTTCGTAGTTATTGGTCTTTGAGTGGTGTATTTTGAGAATGGGAATTTGAGAGCTCGAGAGAGACGAAGGATCGTGTGTGTCGTAATGGAGAAAGTTGAAGTGAATATAAAATAAGAAATTTATTTTCCTATCGTCACATTCACTTGTGATAGAATTGATTTAACACGTTTCATGCATTCGTGTCGTAAGAATATTTCGTAACGTGAAAATTTTGATAAATTTCTAATTTAAAGACCTCATCTATTTTTTCTTATTTATGAAAATAGATAGCAATTGTTGCTTGGATGTATTGGAGCAGGTTGTACACGAAAAATATTTCATCCTGTGTACCCCTTTCGAGCATCATCCCCTTCGCGAAGGATCGCTACTTTCCACCTCTTGTTCAAAGACCCCAGCACCTTTGTTTCTTCGGATTTTTCACACGCCCTATTCTCTCCCCGTGTCTCACCCCTCCCTTCGGTTCCCCATTCTATCGTCCAACCCTCCTGGTGGTAGTTCTTCAGACAGGATGAGGCGAGGCTAAGACTTTTCTTCAGTTTCCACACATGTTCCACGGGTATCAGCGGTCCCGGTGGAAGGATTTGCAAGTTAAATGGCATAAACGAACACTCAGAGAGAATACTCTTTGTCTTTCGTTTTTTATCTGAAAACTTCCAAATCTTCGGGGGTCGGTGTAAAAGATCCGCTGCCATATTTTCTTTGACTTTTGACTTTTTCTCTTTTTTATCAGCGATATCTTATATTCTCCCCCTTAGGGATTCGATTCTCTAATCTAAATTATTTCGTAAATTTCGTAAATCTTTCAAAACTACTTTTTCTTTTCTTTTCTTTTTTTTTATCAGCAATATGTAAGAAGTGAAAATGGGACGGAAAGAAATATGCTTTGCTTTCTAAAATTCTTGCAGAGGACGATATGAAGAATTTGCTATCGTATCCTTCTCATTGATTTTGTATTATTCGTATCTCATTTCTACAGAATGAAAAAATGATAGAAACATTTCATTTTCCTAATCTAACTTATTTTTCAAAAATCTTGCGGAAGATGATAAAAAAAGAATTCGTTGGCATATTTATTGCTTTATTTTTTTTTTTTTTTTTATCATCAAGAACTCGCAAGAACTTCTTAACATTTAGAGTCAAAAGTGGTAGAAACGTTTTAAATCCTCGATCTATTAAATTATTTTGCAAATTTCGTAAATCTTCGGCGGAGACGACACAACGAGGCACCGGTAATGGCTCCTTCGCGACGCGTGTGCCTACTAATTTATTTCCCTATGAATATCCGAAAAGGCACCCTTTCCTTCCCGCGAAAACCAAGGCTGTTGTCTTCCAGCGCGAGTGGGCGTCGTATGACCGGGACATTAAGACATTGTTCCCGTGATTTACGGCCTGATTTGCATTCACGTGCCAACCGTATATCAACCATACACTGTGAACTAAGCTTTCTACCGGTTGCGTTACCCTTCCCCGTGGAATCTACTTTCGCCCGCCCGAAGACGCCCCACCAAGGTGTTGGCACTTTAGTACACCGGCCAAGAGGAAAATATTACGCTTTACAGGGTAAAGCTTACTCGCCCCATGAAAATGCTAATTGCCCCTAAAATCTTACGCGAGGAAATAAGAATGTACTTGAAAAGGGAAATAATCTTTTTCGTTTTTTTTTACATCGAGATCTAAAAACGGCAATTTTTCTAATTCTAGAAAAGACACTTTTTATCGTGTCTTGCTTGTATATTAATTAATTATAATATTCAAAAAAGAAAAGAAAGAGACAAAGTTTTAAAAGTTTTTGATAAGTTTTTGACAATATTTCTCATATCAAATAACGTACTAGATTTTTTATTTTATATTAAAATGAAATTCTGATCGTGTTTTAACCTTTTTTTTTTTGAATATTATTACTTATAAAAACAAAAAAAAATTTGAAAATCGTAGTTTTTATGATATTTAATGAAATTATTAAGTTTATTAATTTTTACTATTATGTACATTCAAATTTCGAATTAAACACCAACCTAAAAGAATTATTCAAGCAATCCTCAAAATATTACAAAAAAAAAAGGAAGAGGATAAATAAACGAAGCTACCACCCACCAAGAAAAAGAGACCAGACATCCACGGAGAATATTAGCGTGACTTGTTTCGAGCTTGCCGGAGACACCAACCCCTCGCACAGATCCTCACGAGCGTAAGTTCGTGTATGCACACGTACAGATGGGAAGGGGAGGGAAGGAGGGAGGTTGGCTCACGTGCGAACGAGGCATCCTTTGCCAGGAGCTGAACAGCCACTGATGAACTTGAGTCATCGATCATCCAATTAGCCGGGCGATCAATCATCCCGCTGCCATTTGCCCCGAACCTGGCTGGGGCCCTTCGACCGGCTGGATGCCTACAAGCACGGTCCAGCATCCTTCCAACCCGTAACCCGACGTGTTCGACCCCTAACACGCCGAATCCCTAATCAACCCTTTTCAACGCGTGCAGCTTCGGTTGAAACGCTAACCTTCTCTCGCCATCGCGGATCCGCGAATCCTCTCTGCCTTTTCCCTCTCGTTTCAACGATTCCGACGATCAATATTAGAAGAAAATACCGATTCCACGGTTAAAACGTTAATTGTTTTTTTATATAGAGTTTCGATACTGCCAAGTTTCGATTAACTGGGATACGAACGATTGATCGTGGCCTGGATGATCTGGATGATCGTGTGGATGGTGTCGTTGTTTACTGGGAATGATAGACATTGATCGATTATTTTCTATGGACTTTTATTCGTATACTTTAAACATTTTTGTGCATTGCTTTATGCGGTAAGAATTCGTTAAAGAATGTGTTAAAACTTAATTAAATTGAAGAAATTTTTCAAATATAAAAAATTGATCTTATAAAAATGGAAAAAATGTTTCTTTAAGATTCCGATTGATAGTCTGTAAAATGGTTGAGCTATATCACCAAGGAAGAAATTGCGTTTCAATCGTGGTAGTTCAAGAAGAAATGTGACGCGTGCATATTAACTCGCGACTACGCGTGAACGAACACGTCGATTCGACGTCTTGGCTCTCGCCTGGAACTGATAGTCCTCCCTCTTCCTCCCTCGAGGCTTCGTTAAGCAGGATGTTAGCAGGTTTTCCGCTCGTTCGTCGATGGTACGGCTTGCAGACGGGGAAAGGTGTTCGATGATATATAACTCGATATATATCGGATAATAATGCGCGATATGACGCGTGAGTTGTTAATTCGCGCGTCGCGTCCGCTGCACATGACACGAGCTTACCAAACTCCTCGCTTCGACCCACGTATTCTTCGCTCTCCGATTTTTCCGCGCGAATTCACGCCAATGGGGGCAGGACCCAGACCCGTATTCTCCCTTTCTCTGTTTTTTTTCTTTTTCCTTCTCTCTGGATGGAACAAAAAAAAAGAAAAAAGAAGAAAAAATTATCGACAAATCGACCGCACCAATGGGCACCTGACCTAGGAGGATATCCCTCTCTTCAAAGAGAGATTAAGTTTTGGAGGTGGTGAGCAGGGAATGGAGGAGATGATTTTTTAATGGGAAACTTTTGGGGAGTTTTATACGATAGAAAGATGGCGACAGGTGTCCAAGTTGCAGGGTGATTTAATTTTGTAATTGTAATGGTAAATAGGTCGTGTATCACGATTATGATAATTTAAAAAAAATATTTGCGAAACATTTGTAATGTAATAGTTATTTCGTTCATCGAAGCATTTGTCTTTGGATTCTTCAGAAACTCTGTATCTCGTTTCTCCCTGGATTTTGAAAACTTGTTTTAAACGTTTAAAAGAGAACTTTCATTTTCTTAAACGAAGTGAGCAAGAAAGTTGAAACAATTGAAGGATTAATTTACGAAAGTCTTTCTCGGAACCCTTTTTCCTTGAAAGAGATCATCGATGAGATCTCTAAGACAATCCTTTACGCCGGCCCGCCATGTTTAATTTATGTTGATGGACCTTTACATTTCAAATTGGCTACTTAAGCCCTATTATTTTAAAGACGGACCTGCCTCCCCACCGGTGCCTCCCGACCTAGCCTTCGGGAACTGGTTGCTCCGGCCAAACCGCGACGACGCTCTTCTTCTCGATTTATATCTATTTCCATAATTTCCTCTTAGCCGATAATTCGCAACCGCCAGCATTTCCGCTTCCCCGATATTGTCCGTAGACATCCGAAAATTTTCCTTCGCTGATCTTTAATCGAAAATATCTTTTCAATTTTTCAATAATCAAACGGCGGATTTCTTTTTAAAATGGGCAACACGAGTGCAATTTAAAATTCTTCCAAGCAAAAGTTCACGAACAATATTATATTTAAAATACGTGTTATATTCTTCTTAATATTCTGAGACTGCTTCTTAATTCGTCAAAGTTACACTTCTCGACAACGGCCTCACAATCCTCTGTTTTCGAGGGTGTTACCGCGCGAAGAAGAGGACTCTTTAACGAGTGGAAACACCGTATGCACGCCCCGCTACTTAAGTTCTTACGCTTAGGAAAATATTTCCTAGAGAGAAACGGCAACGAAGCGTCGTTTCACGAGGCGGTGTAGACAGTGCAGAAGGAAGCCAGGGGTGGTTGAGGACCGCCCGCCAAGCGCTAAGCCGATAGGCCGGGAATCTATGGAGTGGGCTCGGGAACGAAAACCTAAGTGTCGGGCGGAAAACGTCTCTTTAATGCTCTTAACGTCGTCACGCTACTTCCACGGGCCCCTCCTCCCTCACCTTCACTCGACCGCCCACATAGCACCGCTTCCTGCCGCGCAGGATAAATACCTGTCAACGGCGAAATTACGTTCCAAAGGAGTTGTTTCGCCTCGTTCCCTCGTTGTCTCTCGTTCCCCCTCCTACGATGGCCCAACGAATCGAAGAGTTTGGGATCGAGATAGACATTACTCTTGAAAATCTCTCCAAAGTGTGAAATCGCGATCTCTCTTTAACAAACAATATATTTCACCCCCTTATAAAAATCACAAAATTATAAGTACTCGGAGAATCACAAATGGCTCATTTTAAGGCATACACCTTAATTACATTTAAAATAAATTTAGAGACATTATCTTTCTCAGTCTCGATAGCTTTTTCGATAAAAATTTATAACAAATTGGAACACCATCACCTAGCCACATCTACTTACCTGTGGAATCGAATTCAGAGAGTGGATTGGAAGGAGCGAGCGAACGTTTCGAAACGAGGGTCGGGACAGATTAGATAGGCGAGGATCGAAGTCCGGTCGTTTCGTGCGCGTTTCCTCGGCGAAGGAAAGAAGGGTTCGGTGTGCGCGTGCATGCCTTCGACGGGGCAATCCCTACGCCACGGTGGTCCGTGTCACTGCGTGCCCCTGACAGCCGGCAATTAACAGCCGCGGACTCTCGCCTCTTTCTCTCTCCTCGC
>NW_006263513.1:1232281-1237798 GCF_000469605.1 Apis dorsata | reverse complement strand
GGCGTAACGGTAGCACTCCGCGCTAGAAACGTCGTCGTGCTAGACGCCCCCGGTAAATAATTGTCCCCCTCGACCCGTTCAAGACACCGATTTGCCCCGCGCGCTCTCTTGTTTTCTACCTTTCTGCTCTAACGCTCCCTCCTCCGCCTCTTTTTCCACCCCTCCTCCGCACGCCAGTCAATAACAGACCTTCGATTTCGACCGCCCCTTCTCTTCTCCCCCCCCTCCCGAGATTATTCCGAGATTTATCCCTTCTCCGCAACTCTATTCCGCCTTCGTTATTTCACCACCTCCGATCGATGGATGAGAGCTGATCATCCGACTCAAATTTTTTCTCGTTCCAAGTCTCTTTCGTCGATCATTTGTATATTAGTAGATAGTCGTCGATTGTATGTTTGTTTCGTCATGGTTGTGACAGAAAATAGATGGAATAATGAGAGGGAACCGTCGACAAATTTTAATTTCATTGTGAAAATAATTTATCGTAAATCTTATATTTAAAAAAGTTGTGAAATATCGCGGAAAGTATCGTAAGAGATCGAAATAGGAAATTCAAAGGGGAAAGAAGTTAAAGTTACATTAGCTCGTCGAATTAAAAAAGCAGCGCCCTCGAGTCCGCCCCTCCTCCTTTCCTCGCGACAGGAAGATTGTCGTTATCGATTCATCTCAATTACCGGAAGAATCAGGTGGTGTGGCAGCCAGCCTGTACGAGGTGTCTCGTGGCAATCGTCGTTTAAGATGATTACCACCCCTGTATACTCTCCAGCTAGAGGGAGAAAAATCGTCGTTAGACAAATGGAATGTTTTATCTCGGCATTAAGGCTTTTTATTTGAACACCGATTACAGGATATCTCGTTCCATTTTTGAAGGGTAAACCGACCCCCTCCTCCGGTCTATACATTTTCCCGTCGCGAGATCGAGGTAAAACGATTTGTAGACTGGCAACAGAAGACGGAAGATTTCTGTGTTTGCGAGTTTCAAAGGGCTTTAATCAAAGGAGGAAATCAAACTTGGATTTTCGCGCTTACAATTTATTAAGAAATTAAGAAATTACTTGTTTGTCTTACAATTACTACATAAAGGCAGATATTTGTATTTAAATGTAAAAATTAGCGTAGGTACGTTAAAATTTATATATATTTTATAATTAAATTAAATTAATTCGATTCGTTTTATTACAGATACATGCAATCAATCGTTGTTCCATTCAATTTCTTTAAAATACTCATAACTCGTAACGAATCATTTCCTAAAACGAATCAATCGACAATGGGCTTGATTAACGTGACAACCGGCAAGACTTCTCTCGTTTCATACATCGTCAAAAGTTTCACATTGGTTAATTATATACACGTGTACACGAGGTTGCGGCGTTTCGATGACGAGGAGGTGAAAAACGAATAAACGAAGCGCTCGCACGGTCATCCTAACTTCGTTAGCCGCTGCTATACCGTTTGCACGGTAATCGTACGCAAGGAGTGTGAGTCGAAAGAGGGAGGGAGAAAGAGAGAGAGAGTGAGAAGGCAAAAGGTATACCCATCGTTCTCCACGTCCAGGTCTCTTATGCGCTGTTTAACTTATCCATTTAAAACTCAAACATGCGAAACAATTAATTAGTAATTAACGCTAGCCGGTCGTCGGTGAAGGAGCGAAAGAGAAGAAAAGGACGATAGGGCGTTCGCCTCTGGGGTGTCTGCACCGCCCCCGAGAAGAGGGTAACGGCTGGGCGTTAGGAAAGGCTCCTGCAGAGGCAAGAAACTTTAAAGTTCGGAACTTTAGTTTCTGCTGTTAGCTTCTAATTAGCGGACAAACAGTTAACCTCCAGATACAGTCACGCCGCCCTGCCCGCCCCCTCGCCTCGAGAAAAGATATTCTAAACCCCGTACGCGTGAATTCGTTCGCGATTCGTTGTCGCAACTCTTTCATTCTTATTCGCCGCAAGGGGAATAACGAAGACGTAAAGAATAACCGGGAGAAAAGTTCGTTTGCAATATTTATCATCGAATGATTTTACGTTTCAATTATTTTGTTCGTTTATCCAAGATTTTCTTTTCTTTCGTATAAATAAATTAGAACGCAAATCAAATATATTCGATCGCGAATTTTTCCGCTTAGAACGTAGGTCCGAGGATCTGGAATTATCCCAGAATTATCCCAAATAATTTTTCCCTCATCAAAATGCAACCTGTCTTATCTCTGAACCCCCTCGGAACTTTCAACTTCTCTCCCGGAACAATTATCCCGCCGCAGATTTTAATTCCAAATTCTTGGCTCGTTCGCGGCCGGATAAATCGTCGGTCATTACGCGTGTCCCACCGTGTACCCCTTTCCAACATGCGCCGCTTGTCCTTAGCTGGTCGTCTACCTTCCTGATTGCCTGTCACTCCGCTTTCAAATTGCTCAGACGCGGTCCGCGTGTATCCCACGAGAGAGAGAGAGAGAAAGACGGAGGAAGGAGGGGTAGATTTCTCTATCTCGCGGTCGATCGACCACGCTCTGCATGCGGGCAACCTTTGCACGCGAAACGACAAACGCACGCCCTCGCGAGGAAAGCTCTCGCGACGAAGGGCGCACCGGTGGCGTGCGGAAGGGGGAAGGAGAGGGTAAGTTAGGTCATCGTTGGTGTGAGGCTTTCAATATGCTTCGACAGTAGTTGCGACACCCTGGACCCGCCACGGATCGGAGTGGATGGATGCAGAAGCAGTGTAGGCGGTGGATGCCACGAGGGGAAGGAGAGAGAGAGAGAGGGAGGGAGGAATATCGTGCTGCGGTATCGGTAGCCTTGGTTATTTAGGAAACCATATCAAAGTTTGAGTTGGCTGGTTGCCGGCGGTGCGCAACCCTCCTATCGTGGCCTCCGCTTCTGGACAATGAGATCTCTTCCGGCCTCGTCGAGGTCGCCCTTGACGTTCGTTACCGGACCGAATAACGGCACCTGGAGCCATGAAAATGCCGTTGCATTGAATCGCTGAAGAGGTCGCGAACTGAGAAAAGACGTTATCCGTGACGATGGATCGATCGTCCATTGTGGGCAACGGGGCTGCTCGATTATTTTCTCGCCCCTCGGTCATTCTGTCATTCGAGGTTGGATAGTTGATGGTAATTCGATGATTTGAGATGATACGAATGATAATGGAGCGACACGTCTGTATCGTATACGTTTCGTTATTATAAATTTTTCCAATCAAAGAGATCAATGAGAAAAGTGGCGCAAGGGTATCTTATTTTGAGAATAATCTGTTTCGATGTTTCGTTTAAACTTTAATCAGATTTTTCTCGACGAACGCGTGAAAAGATTAAATTTTTAAGAAGAAAGATACGGATCGAGAATAAATTTTCTTTCTATACATCTCTGCCTTTTGGTTCTGAACAATTCAACGCTTAACAAATGGCGAACACTTGGGGACAAGTTAGAACAAAATGACGTAAAGGGAAGCGTCTCGTTCTCGCGCGTACATTCGTAACAATTAACAGGAAAAATCTCGCGATGGTGACAGGGAAAGTCGAGCGAGGAGGAAGAAGAGGGTTCGATTCTATTATACCTCTCTCTAGTCCTTGGCTAGAATCGCGCGAGTTGTTCGGGAAGGGTCGAGAGATTTAATTAAGGGAGAGCGACGGACAGAAAGACGAGTCGCTAGCGCCGTCGTGTAAACTCAGAGCTCGTCCGTCGTTCCTGTCGTAGCCTCGGGAACGAGCCAAGTCGTTCCTCCTTCTTGCCATTCTAGAAGATCGTTCGAAAACTCGTGAGAACGCTACACACGTCTACGGCGTAGATTCTGTTCGACCGAGCGTGTGTCAAAGTTCGTCAAGCCACCCCGATTCCGAGAACTTTCAGTTCCTATTCCTCTCTTCTTGTAGCTTTGTACGGAAACCGAAACGTTCTCGTTTCTACTCACTCTTCATCTGCATCGCCAATCGCGAAAAAAATTTGATCCATCGTTTCCACGTTTATTTCATGTACGTTCACTATTCTAATTATATTCCTTTATAATAATTAAATTTCTGGTTATTATTATTATTATCATTATATTATTTTAATTCTTGAGAAACGATGATAATCAATTTGACAGGTGAATTTTTATGAATTTTTAATTTACTTTGATTTAATATATTTGTGAAAATGTCTATTCCTTTCTTTAAAGGTTTCAATTCGAAACGATTGGATAAGGGGTGGAATACTTTCGAACAAAAGTTCCTTGAACGCAAGAAAATTGAGTTCATTGCACTCAATATCAACTTAGAAACTTGTGCTGACTTACTTGCGAACATACTACTAAACCTGAAACGGAGTTTTAGTTTAATATATATGTCGATGCTGTAAATCTAAAATAAAGTACACAAGATTTTGATCACGATCATCCCCAAATACAAATAATCGCACGCGCGCGTGTCATTCTCTTTTTATTTCTTCGATTTCTCTCGCTCCACGTATATAATGATATTCATGGCGACTCTTTATCGCCAACTCACACCCCCAATCTCGGGAAACACAGGCTCGCAACATCATCTGCTGCTCGTGGTTTCAGCGTCAATAATTCGCAAAAGCTTGCGGGGCCAGCCTTCTCAACCGACTGATTTCACGCATCTGGCGTTTGGCGGTTTTGGCCTGGCCTGGTCCATTCTGCCTGCGACCGAGGAGCAACAGCGAAAGACGTCTACGTTCATACAGCAGGAAAGCATGGGGAGACACGCTTACCGGGAGACGATAGAAAGCGAGACGGAGAGAAAGGTGTATGGAACACGAAAGAGCAAAAGAGAGAAAGAGAATGGAGAGGGTGAGAAAGAGAGAGAGAGAGAGAGAGAGATAGATGGAGGGAGAGAGTATGGCCAGTCCCTGCCTCGCCGCCGTGGTGGTCCCGTGATCAATATTCCTTACCCCCTTTGCCTTGGCTTACCCCTCCGGCGCGGTACGGGTGCCCCTTACCTCGTGGAAACCCTCCTTCTACTACCCACACCCACGCCCTCCCACCTCCCTTCAGGGAGAACCCGGGAGAAACCCCTGAAACCCCTCTCGCACCCTCGTCTTAATTAGGAGTCTGAATCTGCGGCGGACACGCGTATAAGGGTAGGCTGGTGGAGATCGGGGGAGGGGAGGGTGGGTGGACGGAAGGGGTGAGAGAGCGCGAGTGGGCGAGAGAGTGGTGTAGAGCGGAGCCTCTCTTCGGGGCAGAGCCAGACGAGCGTCGTGTCCGAAACATTATTCCCAACTTTCGTACGATCAACCGGCGTTCGTCACGGACTCTGGACGACCCTTTTTATTATTCCCCGAAAATAAACACATTTGCGCTTCCTTGCCTTCCTGTTGCGGATAGTACACAGATGCCTCGAGCCTGCCTTGTCTCGTCGTATCCCCCGTTCTGGACCAAAGAACTTCGCCTTGCCCTCCGCTCCAGTAATTAGCCGTTGTTCCGCTACTCTGGATTTAAATATGACGGGGATGCGTGTGGGAGAGGGGTTGATACGAGTTGTTGGAGAATCTCTAATTCTTCCTTTTCCTTTCTCTTTCTCTGCTTCCT
>NW_006263513.1:1228295-1232094 GCF_000469605.1 Apis dorsata | reverse complement strand
TTTTTCCTTTTTTGGTTTTTTTCGTTTTTTTTTTTTCTTGGTTGGGATCAGTTGGGGCAGTTCGTTGGGTCAGACTGCCAGTTGGGTCGCTCTATATCTAACGAAGCGCATTGAAAAGTTCCGCTTCCAAGTTCAATTTGTTTTCTACTAATTTCTTCTCCTTTTTCCCCCGTTTACGAAAATTCTCCATCGCGTTTCTCCTTTGATTCTAAAAAAAAAAAACTTAAATTCTCGCATCCACGATATTATCGATCTCTTATTCTTCGAGTCGAAATTCGTCGAAGAGTTTGTTAATGGAGAAACGTCTCTTAATCGAGGATCGGTGTAGAGGAAATTGGTGGACATCCGATTCGATCGTCTTGGATAAATCGACGAGGAAGACACTCTCTCTTTCTCTGTCTCGTCGAGGGGGAGAGCGAGTCTCGATAATGTCAAAATAATTAATTGCCGCTGGAGGGTAGTCGAGTTTTAAAGAAACACGTTACACGCCGATAGCACGCCGATATCGCTCGAATCTCTCGTTCGTGAACGTATTTACATGCGTGGTACATACAGCTGCGGAGTATATAGGGGGTGGTGAGGCTGAGCCGAGAGGATATTGGGGTTAGGCCATTCATTAGATTACGGGAATTCGGTGGTGCCCGTTCAGGGGTGGAAGAGAGGAGAAAATGGGGGAGTGGGTTGAAGATGCGGGATTGAGGTGCACGATCGAGGACTAACCTGCGTGCATTAGCTGCCGTCATAAGGCGAGCTAGGGAAAAGGGTTGAAAGGATGAGAAGATTATATTATATTATATTTTTCGCGGATGAACGATATCTTGGTTTTAGATAAAATAATCGTGTTTCGATATTGTTAGGATAACAAAATTTCATAGGAAAATATTTGTAAAATATCTTCAATATTTTTCATAAATTTTCGTAAATTTCACAAGTATCGAGTGTAAGTAAGAATTTTGAATAATACAACATTAAAAAGTTGAAATTGAAAGTAAAAGTATTTTATATTTACAATATGTTAAAAAATTCAATGTATATTATAATTTTTAAACATTAATCGAGTACTTACATTCGAATAGCAATAATTGTTTTCTCTTTTCTGTTACAGAGTCGATCTTCCCAAGGCGGGACTATCCCCGCCAAATCATGAACAAGGTAAGTCTGTTTCGTTCTCCGAGTAATATAAATTAATCGACAGTAAAACAGAATACACGATAACTAAAATTCGTGCTTATATTTGATGTCGAACGAACCAGTAACGTGTTCGATCGGCCGTGAGCGAGTATAGAGAGTTCAGTTACCAAGGAAGATCGATCTAACACCTTTAATCGGTTTTCATGTAGCATGCGTCGGTCATTACGTGCTCGTATTTTCGGCTGCTATTATTTTAACAGCCTGTGTTGAGAAACCAGCAATTCCAACACGAAGAAAATTCATTCGAGCAACTCAATAGTATTTAATGACTCGTGGAAATACATGTAGAACGCAAATTTCTTATTCAAAAATATTAATTATACTTTGCTAATAACTGTATATTTTAAATTACATTTCCTTACTCTCATTGAAAGAAAGAACAAAGAACGTTATTAACACGTTATAATTATTTGAACAACTTGAAAAATGAGAGAGAAACGAATTTCAGAAAGGGGTGCAAAACAAATTTCTCGAATAAAAAAAAAATATCCTACCTCGAAACAATTGTCAAAATGATTCATCCCCATGAATCTCTCGTCGTCCAAAGACCAAAGACCATCGCCGTAACGGCGAGCTCAGCATAAACAGAAGATTAGAACTTTACGAGTGCATCGTTTCCGAAGTTCCATGGGATATCTAAAATCAAAGGGGGAAACTTTTTAACTCGTTTGCGCGCTTAGAAGTCGCGGGGGCGTTAACGGTGTGTAACC
The DNA here is from genome assembly GCF_000469605.1 of Apis dorsata. Classification (NCBI taxonomy): domain Eukaryota; kingdom Metazoa; phylum Arthropoda; class Insecta; order Hymenoptera; family Apidae; genus Apis; species Apis dorsata. The sequence continues at coordinate 1,230,193 of NW_006263513.1, read as the reverse complement.
CAGGCAGGGATGAAAGTCTTTCGCGCCCTTCTTGCGCGCGTGCACGTTGGTTACGCGTATCCAGAGCCCTGAATGTATATGTATAACCCGAGCCTCATTTGTAGGCCCTTTATGCGCTGTCTGCCTTTCCTCATTATGCATTGCACATGAGAAAACTTGCTTGGAATCTCTCTTTCTCTCTTTCTCTCTCTTCTTCTTCTTCTTCTTCTTCTTCTTCTTCCTTCTCTTCCTGCTTTCTGCCTCACTTTCTTGCCACCCCCGTTCGACTAGGCGGGATGTTGATCCCTTCTCCACCCCCTATTTCTCCACTTCTTCTCTCTACTTCTCTCTCTTTCTCTCCTTTTCTGTATATATGTGTACGCGTGTGTGCGTGCCTCGACTGCTGGTAGTTCTGCTTCTTTATAAACTTTTAATGACGGCAAAGCCTAATCGAGAGAACGAACGGAGCCGGTCTCGCCTCGCGGAAGGTATCCAAGAAAATGTCGAATCTCGATTCTCGATACGAGTAGAGAATTCCTTGGAGGAACGTCTGTTTGACGACATTCGTGCGGAGATTGTTCGTTATCAATTGTTTGTTAATTATTTCGTTCTTGGAAATGTAAAACATTGGAATGTGTTTGATTTATTCACGCGTGTTTTCTTTTAGTTTGTTATTTCAATTATGAGAAAGTAAAAGGCGATGAAATAGGAAAGGATGATTAAATTCGCGTTAGATATATACGCGACGAATAAGAGAGACAATTCGATTTTCAATTTGTGTATAAAATCGAAGCATTGAATTGTTTATACACTCGAATTGTTTATCCTCGGTTGAATTAAACTTCTACCGGAAATTTCTTCATCGAAAACATGAGTATTTACAATATATATGTGTATATATAACGAACAGTTTGTATCTGTTTTGCTTAAGTTCGGTATACAAACCTTAGAGCGAAGGCAGTTAGCTGTTTGCTATACAGCAATAGCCTCTCGTTAGCAGCTAAAATTAACATTCGTTCTGAAACGAGGATGATTTGAAACACGAACACTGATTTTTCTGTCTGTTATAATCGATTGAATTTGTCTCTCGTACCTTTTTCTTTAAAAAAATTTGTAAGGGGAAATTTTGAGAAGAAAAGTTGTCAGAAATAAACGAACGATCAACTATAATAAAAAAATTGTATAAATTTTGTTACAATAGAAAATCATAAAATAGATGTACTAATAGATTTTTAATTTTATTTATAATATATTTTATTTGCAGAAGAAATTATAATAAAAATTCTAAGAAAGAGAGAGAGGAAAAATAGGAGGATTGAAAGAAAGATGGAGTCAAAGAATTATTGGAACGAAAGTGCTTCCGATTAGCAGAGTTTTATTTCGTACCATATCATATATTAGCAAGCTGGACCGAACATTAGCTACACGACTAACTGCAGTCCTTTCTTGCCCTCGGTAAATGGGGGACAAAAGAAAGGTTAAAACCTTCGACTACTAAAGTACGATTAAACTAACCCTTAGTTATTTCTTTCGTATACGTCGTTAGATTCTGCCCCGCTTCTATACACTTCCTGATCGTTAGTTACGAGCTCCATGGGATTTCCCCCGAAAGAATTCAAAACATAGGAAACTTATATTATCTATTTATTATATTTCTAATAAGAATTTTAAATTATCCCCATCAACGGATGGAGATAAGAAAATAAATTATAAATATCTTAAAAGAGAGAAAAAAAAAAAATACTCGATACCTATATTTAAAACATCCATCTTTACCCCTCTTCGATCAACTCGCTCGAAGGAATTCCAGTTGGTTAAAGTGTTCGCGGCGTCATTTAGCGGCGGCACTCTCTCATAAAGGGCCTTAATAAAAATCCCAATCTAAACAAGCTTAATTTACGTCCGCCACATAATTACCT
>NW_006263513.1:1217073-1227926 GCF_000469605.1 Apis dorsata | reverse complement strand
GTCGAACGAGGCCGTCCGTAGGCGACGGCGACGAAGAAGGCGCGTGGAGGGCTCTCTGAAAAATCTAAGAGGCTTAAAGCATTAAAAGGGTTATATAACATTCATTAACAGCGGGTCGGGGAGCCTTTGTGGAAATTTCCCTTGGAAGCGGGTTGCACCGGGCTGGACAACGCCTTCCACCCCTTTCTCTCCGCGCTGCAATTTCGCCACGCGTGTACGCTGAGGCTCTCTCCTCTCTTTCTCGTGGATTTCTCTCTTCTTCGTCTCTTGGGGGAGGGGGAGGCGACAGAATGGTCACGTGGTGAGCGGAGTGTCGTCCAGGCAAAAGGGGTGGCAGGATAGAAAGTGGAGGAAGGAGAAGAGGAGGAGGGTTCGTCTCTGATGAAGATGTCGCACACGCCGGGGACCCAGGCGAGATTACTCGGGTTAGAACCCGTGGACCCTGGTCAGGGCACATGCTAATTGCTTTATTTGACATCGAGAAATAATGTACCGCTCTGTTCCACGGCCATCGTATCCGGGGAACCCCGCGAGGAAACCTGAAACCCCCCGCGCCCTCTTCGACTCGCTCTCGCGCTTGTCCCTTCGTATAAATCTCTATGGGTCGCCTACTTTCACCCGTGCCCCCTTGTTCAAACCTTCTTAGGTTGGAAATGGAAGTGTTATTGGCCTCTTCGAGGATATATTTCTTCGATGAATTTAAGTAATTGCGTTCTTGTTTTATTTTATTTTTAATCAGATTTACGTTACAATGTTGAAAAGAATTGGTCGTTGATTATTTATTCTATGTTATAATTATTATTCCATCTATTGCATCTTTAATTTACATAGTAAATTACACGAGATACGTCAATTTACATTGTAAAATAATACAATTGATACAGGTTGAATCTGTTCGAATAATATGAAAGACAATATTCCAATTGGAAGTGATAATTATCGACATTGCGTTTCAAAATGGAAGAAAGAAAGACACGAAAAGCTTTCTTGCAATTCCTCTAACGTTCGTCATAAATAACCCCAACAGTGTTTGCATCCGAAACGATTCATCGTGCCAAACGTGTACGTGGGTCACGAAGAGGAAAAAAAAGAAGGTCCTTTCACCTACCGGACCTAATAACCCTTAGTTGGACCAATAACCATTCCTCCAAGTTACATATGGAGGAATTTGTATTCGAAATCAGGCCTATCCAAGGGATGATCGTAGGTTTCCAACGCGGGGCACGCGTCTTTCTCGTAAATATGCCTCTTCAAACCGGTCGAGTGGCGTTGGCTCGCAAAAGGGAACAGAATACGCGGCCCTACAGAGCGTTAGGGTCGCTTTCGAGGTCGCCAAGGGTGCATTTCATCTTGGAGAGCGTCAGCTCGGAGACCGATCGGTCGTACGCTCGATGTCGGATCATCCATCTTTTATAGAATCGAATAAACCGATGGTCAGGCAGACGCTTTCTTCGACGACCAACTTTTGAAACACAAACCTCTCTTTCTCCACCTAAGTTCAAGTAACTGCAATTTTACTCAAATCACGCGTCTTTCCATTCCTTTATTTCACAGCTTTGTTGACTTTTTTAATATTTTTTTTTAATAACAGATTATATTTATAATAGTATTATACTATTATAGCATTATAATATTACAGTATATTAGAATTTGATAAATTATTATTTGTCAATGTATGCTCTACATTTATTATCTAGATACTTTCGAGAATTTTTTTACCTTTTTAAATTAGAAAAATCTCGAGTCTGACTATGTTTTAGATATCGAATAATAACGAGTGCAAAGAGATGTTTTTTTTCTCGTAAAAGTAAATTAAATTATTTTAAGAAGTGAAATTTCTTCGAGAATATTATCGTACATTTACTCTTTGCCACTCGTCCAGACGTAAGTTCAAGATTGTTGAAGAAAGTTCGCCCGAGTTGTAAATATTTGAAGCCGCGAAAATATAACGAGATTCGAGTGATATATCTTTTATCGGGACGAGCGGTCAGCTGTCCGTTTCCACGTTCAATTTTTATGATTAAAGTTTTCGCCCGGACTCGGTCGTGCACGTACACGCCGCCGTGTTGGTGATCGTGCTCCCGAATTTATCAATATTAATCCGAAACTTGTCAGTGTAACACGTGAAACCACTTATGGCGGATGTTAAGTTCATCTTCGTGGTCGTCCATCGAATGATGCATTTTCTTGCGGAAATATGCATAGTTCCGTTGATTAACCCGTGCATGTTGAATCTAATTGGCCCGCAGAAGATTGTACGTCGTTTTACGAATACACTTGTCGCGTAAATTATTAAAAAGATGTTTGTCGTTTAGAAAGAGATAAGTGCGCGGGGAATTGGATGATCCATCTCCCGTGGAACAGGGGTCCGACATTGGACGTCAAGAGCATACTTCTATACTACGAACTTCTGGCTTCGAAAGCGTCCATCACGGTTGGACAGAACGCATTCCCCTAGGCAAACATTCGTTAATATTCACCTGTGATACCCACCATCGGAGAAAAGTTCGAACAACAACGGACGGACACCCGGAATTTTGTTAACGATTATTGATGCACGCTGGATAGATCCGTAATTCAAGACTGATAATGTGTCATTATTTGCGGATTACATCGAATTTCACTTATAACCTTTGCGATACGTTCGATGCATTCATACCGATCGCAGAAGTTACTTTTGTAATATACGTACTTAACGTTACTTCGTATTCATTCGATGATACGTAATTTTTGTTCGACACTTTATTTAATTGCAATTTTAAAAAATTTTTTCAACACAAAAATACATTGGTATAAATCTATTTCCGTGCAATTTCTTCTGCAACCACAGCGGATAAGCATCGGGGGGTAAAATAAATTTTCCATAAAACAGGGATATCGTCCATCTCGTAACCACCGTAGAATATACCGTGGATGCGGTTGAGACGATGACCGTGTGACACACGAGAAAGCCAGGAGGGAACGAGGGGTGGCAACGAGGGGCTATTTTTGCGGTTAGCGGGGAATAATTTAAGGGTGGATAATACGCGGAACCCGTGTAATTTAGCCGCGACACTGACACCGCCGGCGATAGAGTGCGTGGCGTGGTTTTCATACACTCTCGCTCTCCGCGAGAACGTGCAGCCGGGGATCAGGGGCTCAGGTGTTTCGCCGGATAATAGGCGACATCATCCCTACCTCCTCCGATCCTCTCCTCCTTCTGTATCATCGTCAAAGCCTGATCGATGTAATATTCACGCGCGTCTCGGCTTTTGTAACTTGCGACGCTTGCCGCTTGTACACTTTCCCTCGAATCTCATCAACGTCCCTTTCACGTGTGTTCTTCAGCAACGTATACTTTAGTCAGACGAGGGGATAAGGAATACCATTTTTGCTCCGCATTGTCGAGAAATTGTAAGGATTATCGATTAGTAAGCGAGGTAATTGGTAATTATATATCGATCGATATTTAATCGAATTATGTTATATTCGCATTTGTATTTTATCTCTAGGCAGCAGATGTGATATTCGAAGTAAATCTTTCGATATATCCGCATAATGTCGCTTCAAACATTTTCCTCAACGAAGTCATAATTACGTACGATTCCTTGGAAAAATTGCGTGGCAGAAAAATAAAGGTAAAAATCTACGTATTATATAACCTTTTTAAAATTTCAAGAATCTTGGAATTCATTTTCAGAAGTTTCCAAAAACAAGCATATATCTTCTCATATCGTATACAAGAGAAACAGGTTATAACGATATCAGTGTCGTTTTAAAACTCAGTTAACCGAGTGTCGTTTACACTTGCGGATTTGCTCGGGGGTATACGTATTCGCGGGGTGGCGGTAAACACTCTCTTTTGTCCGTATCGCGAGGAGTTAAGCCGAGGTCTCCCATTAGCGCCGCTCGGAATTACAAAAATAACACTTGTCCCCGGAGCCCCACGGGGTAGCCCGTCCGTAGTTAAGTAAAATTAAGCTAAAATTTCCGGCGAGGCCGCGACGCGGATATATTCAACCCCTTTTCCGCCAGCTCTCACGGACGGTGGCCAGCCAACCCCTGCTCACCGCCCCCCATTCCACATCTCGGACACTTGCGCGCCTCACTTTCCACCGTTCACGTTACACTTCACTCACGGAACCCCTTTTCCGCGTCGCGCCGGCATTAAATATTTACCTTTCAATGAATATGCAAATATAATTATTTACGCGCAATTTAGACGCGTTTTTACGCGGTGGCTTTGCCCGCCCAACGATTTCCAACGCGAAGAAACGCGTGAAAAAGGACCGTTCTCCCTCCCCTCTCGAAACGACGATCGTGATTGCGCGCTTTCGTTCGAACCGGATTGCTGAGCGGGCAATTAATGATCGAGTTAAGTCGGTCCTTTTAGCGAAGTTTATTGGTATCGAAGTAAATATGTAATTCTGCAGTGTCTGACGAATTAATGGCGATGTAAAGAGAGCATTTGAAGAAAGATATGTAGATATGCGATTTGAATGGAACAAATATTGAAATTTTTTATTTTTATATAAGATAATAGTACTTTTTTTTTAGGGTGAAGTTTATTTAGAGCACTAGGGAAGCAATAGTTTTTTAAATAAGAATTTTTCTTTGATATTGTGATTAAAATTATTATGAATAACGACGACCGCAAACGACAGTTTCTTACACGGTTAGAAGGTAACCTGTTATTAAATCCGCGGCTCTCTCTTTATCTGGCCATCGTTCTTCGTGGGATTAACCTTTAACGTTAATTATCTGGCGAGGTTGGAAGGAAACGAGGTTGAGGCGGCATCAAAGAACCGAGTGTTTAGCTGCAATATCTTTCCACCGGGCTGCACATCGGTGACCAGAAAAGGGAGGGGGACCTGAAAGAGGGTGAATGGAATGAGACTTGTTTCTCTTTTAACAACCATCCTTTCTTCTTTTTCCACTTTCCAAATTATATACACGATCTGGCCAATATTACAAAAAATATTACATTTATCGAATTAATTCGACTCCCGCAAAGAAAATTTTAACGTAGGAGGAGAATTTTGTATAGTTTACTGGAGAAATTTTTCTCATAAAAAATCCGTGTTATTAGGGAACTTCTCCGCATCAATCTCGGGTAGATTTTTAAGTTTCCTTCCTACGACTCAAATCGAATCATCCCCATGGAATAATCCCGATTTAGAGCTTTCTAAGTAGCGATAAGTTGTCTTATACGCAAAATATACCGACGCCTTAATGGAAACTGTAGCAGAGAAACTGAAGAAGAGAAATACCGTTATTGAAAGGAATCTCCGGCGAACGAGACTATCAGCGGAACGGGAGATATTGCGCGTGGCGTTGGTTCGCGGGGTTGCCTCAGACGAAACGACCAGAACAGAGTACCATAAGCAGCCATCTTCGAAGCCCTGCCGCGCTTCGGCCCGATGTCGTAGCCAATATCGCGAGGAAAGGATACAAACGACTCGAAATAGACCTTGAAAATAGATATTCGGGGACCGATCGCGCACCCAGCCTGAATAAAGCCATCGATATAAATTGCTCCATCCACTGACGCCGCCAAAGTCGTTGCGTCGTCGTCGACGATATATGTATATATATTGAGCTGAGAAAGAGAAGAGAACGAGGGAGAAAAAAAAAAAAAAAAGAAAAGAAAAAAGGGGAAAAAGGAGAAAAGGCCACTCGTGAAAAGTTTGCTCGCTTATAACGCATGCATCGAGGAGATATTGCGCGAGAAAGACACGCCTCGTTCCTTGAAGGATGCGGTCGAGTGGTCCGCGAGTTTTTTTCTTTTTTTTATCATACTGACACATTCTCGGCCCAAAGCTCTCTGGAGAAATGAAATTTTCAAAAGCTCACGTCCGTCCGTTCTGTGACGAGTTTCACAAGGTTATTTGTTTATTCTCCGAGCGGTTGTTTCGTTGGGATTAATATGGGCTAAATTAGAACGGAAGTTTTATTCCCTTGGTAAACGTATATGGGTAGTTGAATATTTTCTTCTATTCTGCTCTGCGAAAATACAGAAAGGAAACTGTATTATAGATATAATTCACGAAAATGTCATGAATAGATAGATTATTATAATTGTAGAAAAATTTTAAAAGGAGAAGAAATCATCCCATTCGAGTCGAATGGGATCGATCGCATTTAAAACGACAATATTATTTCCCCTCTTTGCCGCGAAGCCGTAAAATGCACGAAATTCCTGGCCTGTCCATCCATTAATATCTCGATTCCAATGATCTTTCGTCGTTAACATGCTCTCCGAACGATCGACATCCCGCGGCAAACAATTTCAAGAAGAACGAGAGAGAAACGAAGAGAAAATGTATTCGCCAGTTTCCAATTTGCGGTTGCGGCTGTTAGGAAGGGGGTGCAGAAGGGATGGAGGGGGAGGGGGTCGGTCGAGGATGGTCGAGGTGGAGAATAAGGAGGTGGCGACGGGTGGTTCGAGGCTCTATTATGGTAATTATATGATAAATACAACAAGGCCTTAGGCGGTGTCTCTTCTCTCTTCGATCCCCCCTCCTTCCCTTCTTACCCCCCTGTTCCACCCTCGTCTCATCGGAAGGGGGTTCTCTTTACAGCCGCGAATCCTCTTCTTCCATCGGTGGCAGGAATCTCACTCCTCTTGCCGGGTATCACCTCGTTCTTCCTTTCTCAGCTGCTTGTCGTTCTCCTCTCTCTCTCTCTCTCTCTCTCTCTGTTTCTCCTTCTCCGCTCATCTCTTTCAGCTCCTCCTTCCCATCTCTCCTTTCCTTCCTTTCAGTCGGCTCGACGTTTCCGCGAGGAGAGCCGGCGGTTTCGTTTAAAATACGCCTCCTCTCTCTCTTGACGGAATGCAATTAATCTTACTCCCTCTCGATCTCGCTTTCTCATAGAAGAAGAGCCCATCGTGAAAGGGGATGAGAGTAACGCGGCTTGAAGAAGTGTTACCGACTTAATGAAGTACGACTTGTGATGCGTGCTGTGTTACTTGTGCGCGTGTATGAGTGGGTTTGTGTAAGAGAAAGAGAGAGAGAGAGAGGAAGGGAACGAGGGGGAGGAAAGGAGAACCGGATGAAGATATAAATACACAGAGGCGAAAAGAGAAAGGTGCAAAGAGAACGAACTCGGCCGGAAATCCTGACTAAACACCCGCTTTCATTATCACGCCACGTTTACCCAGCACGTCTTTATGGCTAAAGAGGGAAGCGAATTAGATAAGTAGGTTACACTGTTTGCCTGAAAGGCTGCGGATTCTTTCTCCTTTGTGGTCCTTTTATTTTTATTCCACGTTAAACGTGGCCGGTAATTGTTTCTGGATTTCTCACCGAGATGATAAATTGTACTCCGATTACAATGGAATGGATTTAAAAAAATGCTAGAGAGATTTCATTTTATAAATTACAATTTCTTCCTTTTTCTTTTTCCATTGATTGCAATATCGATTTGTATACAAATGCAAGATTAGAAAGAATTATCGTTGAAAAAGAGATGGCACTTTTATTTTTACTTTTTCAACTTTTTTTACACATATCAAAATATCTGAAAATATTCCTATACTATATAATAATCAGAATTATTATAAATTACAATAATTTAATAACTCGATCAAATCCCTCCTCGTTCCATAATATCTCAATATCACCGCAAAAATTACACTTATTCAATTTCAAACTCTTCAACTACTCGAAAACTAATTCTTTTCTGGCATCTCTCATCGTTTCCTCGACTGGTGAGTCCGCTACACCCCACCACATTCAAACAGGGCGCCCTCCAAAAGCGGACGAAACTCGCTGCGGCGTTAAACGCGATCCGTGTACGCGCGTGTAAACTAATATTCGTGGGTGGGCTCGCGTGGTGCGGATACGCTCGCGGCTGCCACAGCGTGCAGCGCAAATATACACGCGGCGGAATCATTATAAATAGTCATAATTACAACAGTCGCGCGTGCTTAATTCAATTAGGCTGATTAACGTTGTACGTTGCAACTTCTCCCTGCTTTCGCCCTTCTGCCCAACCTTCAACCAGCAAGCGGCAACCGACTGGAGAGTTCGAGGTTTCTGCTGGTCCTAGACGCGTGTGTATGCATGCGCGCTTATATGTGTGCGTGTGTAAGAGAGAAAGAGAGAACGACCGCGTAAAATATACCCCGTATCCTGGCCAGAATCCACACCGCGCCACGGTATTATGCTTATGCATAGACAAGTTATAGCCCGGTTAATATGATTATCTCTTCGACGAGAGGTGGAGCGAGCCGCGAAGGGACCGAGAGGGTGGGATGAGGGGGTGGTGTGGGAAGAGCGAGGCGCGGAGCACGATGCGTTTTCGCTGGGATCTCCGAACGCGAGTCCAACGAACGAGTTCGCACTCGTATGCATATATTACTGGATGCGTTATGGAAAATGTTTCGCTCGTGTCGATTTTACGAACAGATGGGAATGTGGGATGTGTCGAATGATTATTCAGAATGAATATTGGATAAGTTAATTACGAGGACAGTTTATTTTCGGATGAAATTTGGATTTTTCGTGTAGTGTCGATATTCGTTGAAATGATGATGTTCTGGATTTTTTGCAAGATAATGAATTTTTAAGGGAAATATTTAGGATGATTATTTAAAAGACGCAAAGATAATTTTATCAGTTAAAGATGGAAAGATAACCGAACGTTGATTATATTGCTCCATAGTCTTCTTTTTTTCTGTAGAAGTGTCGCGATAGGGTCCATATAGTGCAAACAAAAGTTCTCTCAGAGTCCCAGAAACACGTCAGCTGGCATCGATTCTTTCGGCCGTAAAGATTGATCTGCAAGTCGGAGCGGAATGAGCAATAAAAAGTTGGAAGTATTATTAATAGTCGTGAAATCGAAGGCAGAGTGGAAGAGTGGAGAGGAAAAGAAAGGAAAAAGATGGAGGGTAGGGGCGAGAGAAAACGAGAGTCGTTGGATTTGTCGCGGGCACGGATCGAATTCGAATAAATTAGCCCCGCCGCGGGAACACGGTCGAGATATAAAATTTTGAATATGAATGGACGGTTTTGCATTCGTAATAAGCTCTTATTCCGGAAACAAAGCGCAGCTGACGAGAACATATGTAGATGAAATCGGGTGAGAGGAACAAGAGGCCCATAATACGATGATATTCGTTTTGAGATCTATTTCAATCTTATTTCTTACAAAAAGTTCGATATGTTCATCTTTATCCAGTTGCAGATCTCATAAATATCAATTTCGTTTCGATTAATTTTACAAAATTTTATCAAATGTTCAATATTGATATTCGATTATTAATATGTGACATTATTAGAGAAATATTAAAAAAGATTTATAACAAAGAATTTTTTCATTACTTTGTATAGACATTATAGTATTAGAATAAGGGTAGTTTATCCCTACTAGAAGATATAGTTATGGAAGGGAGGATGTCGAAGGAAAAGGGAGGGTGAAGATATAGAACAGATCTCTCATTTCGTCTATCCCCAACGCTAAACTCATCACTCTCCGGTAATTCTCTTCAATGCTTCGAGCATTTAGGTTAAATAACGTATCTTAACCAGTAATATAATAAAGTGGTGATTATTTAAAAATGAAATTTTATATAATTGGTATAAAAGTGTATTCTCAAAATCCAAATTTTCAAACCAAAGAAAAACGTATAATGATACATCGCGATTGAATTTTCCATATTTAAAAAAAATTATAATATATTAGATTCTTTGAAGTTGTAAATAGGGAAGATCAGAGATTACACCGACTTGTCTTTGTACAAACGTGCCAGTCGACATTTAATACCGGCCCGTTGAATATTCCGTGGAATGGACGACGATATTGAATTGGCTGCTGCTTAATTGTAACCTCTCTCGTCGCGAGGGTCCCATTCACTTGTAAACGGCATTTGCATAATTTTTACATTGGCCACCGTGTAATCGATTTGAATGCCGGCGGTGATATCCACTTCCTTCTTTAATCGATTCGAATCCGCACGGCTTCTGTCCCTCTTTACATCGATTGTTTTAGTTAGAATTGCTAAGTAATCATTTTGGACGAGCGAAAATCGATAACAATAATGGGCCGTGACACGTGAACCACCCTTGAATTTTCACCATCCCTATGAATTTTTCTTATGCAATCATATACAATTAATATTTCTTCAATTTTATCAAATCATTCGCATAGATTATTCATATGATCTTCAAAATTCGTATTTCCAATCACTTGTACCAAGTTTGTTTCAAGTTAAAAAAATAAGTGGTATCTTTAGAGAAATTTCAATTTTTTTTACAGAAATATATCGTAAATAAAATATCGTTTAAATTTCCACGAGAATCGTATCAAAGAGACACGTGATTTCTCGTTTTTCCACACTTTGAAAAAACGCTGCGCTCTGATCATAAAAATGTTACGTTTGATCTTTAACGTAATTTCGATCGACGTTTAAATTTATTCCGAGTTACGCCCGTTTAAATTTTTATCAAATGTATCTCCCGATTTTCTATCTTTCCATCCAATTTTTTCCCTCTCTTTCCTTTCTTTCTTTTTTTTCTTCTTTTTCTTTTTTTTTTTTATCAAGAGACCTCGTAAATTATCTACTTTTCTCTCTTTCGCGTAGCTGTGGCTCAAAGAGAACGACGGTCGCGTTTTCCCAGCTTCGTTGAGCGGGAGGTCCGGAGAAGGCTTAAAAAAATTACACGCAGCGCGATTAAACGAGTTTTCGAAGTTCTTTCGAGCGACGAATGTCGAGAACGGGCGAGGACGGACAGGATAAAGTGGGCGGCCACCGGACCACCTGTACAGAAGGAGGCGGGGATGGTTCGAGTGAAAATATAGAGAGGGTTGAAGAGATTAGCGGAAGCGGAGGGATATTTTTTTCTGTGAAGCCACGTCGAGCGACGTCGCCT
>NW_006263513.1:1208339-1216302 GCF_000469605.1 Apis dorsata | reverse complement strand
TTGGCCGGTCGACCGGTGGTGGCCCACTCGTGCCACTTCCTTCGTCGATTGCCTTTCGATGCAGCCGACCGTACCGTCGCCACTCCTACCCTCTACTTTATATCCGCTTTGACCATTTTCACGAATTCGAATTGGTGCGCGCGGAGGAAACGTGATTTAATGGCAATTAGACGTTGATCGATTGTTTGAACGTGGATTGAACGTGGATTGAACAGGGTTGAAACGGATTTGTGCACGGATGGATCATGAAGTGCGTATGGAAGATGTTTTCGATTCAAAGTTTTACTTATAAAAATAATTGTATTATTTATATACGAAATATTTATAAAAGATGAAGAAACTTGATAAAAATTGAAAGTTTTAGAAAATGAAGAAAAATTTTGGCTCGAGATTTTATTTTTTATTTCGGGTAGATAGATAATTTTTAAAATTTATATGACAAATAAACTAATAATCAATGGAAACGTTTGACATAGATCACGATAAAATCAAGATTTGAACGGATAATATTCTAAATGATATGTAATGTTCAATTTTACGCGACGACAAGATGGTCGAGACCGATGACGAAGGATTGTCGAGGAGAAGGTGAATAGAGGGTTGGAAATAGCATCTCGAGGGTTATCTCGGAATCCTAATGCGTAATGGCTGAGACGATCTTGGATTACTAATAAGCCTCTTCGAATATTTCCAAGCTTCTTACGTCTCTGTTACATTCATTTGCCGCAAATGAAACATCATCGATTTACAAATTTTNTGGGCACGGGGATGGAACACAGAGGAGGTAAGAGAGAAAGCTCGTCGCCGCGAGGCATGCGATGCCGGCTGCGAAACAAATGGAACGATCGCGACGGGGGTGGTGGAAATAAAGCGTTCTCGTCGTTCTGCGCCTCCGTGCTCCTCGCCACGAGGACTGACCGAAGGGATGGGGAGGAGTGGAATGAAAAAAAAAAAAAAGAGAAGAGAGGGGAAAAGAGAAGAAAAAAAACCAACCCCGATCTCTCGGATCGTCCAGAGTGCTCGACCAGTGAAAACGACACGGTGCTTCTCCACCGTGGTGGTTCAAAAGCGTTGACTGACCGTTTCTGCCTGGATACTCTTTTGTCGTTACGTTAACGCTGGCGAATGATTCGGTTACCGCAGGTGATGGCGAATTTAACGGAGAATGCTTTTTTATTCGAGTTAAGAGATTTGGAATTTTACGTGCACATAACAGAATTGCAATTTTTCTCTTTTTTGAATAGATATAAAAATATTTTATGATGATAAACAAACGTTTTATAATAATAATAATAATAATAATAATAATATAGGATGAACACGATAAAGTTAAGTTAATAATAAAGAAGACATTTCATTCTATTATAAAATCACTCAACATTACGGTGAAATGAGAAAAATAAGAAAATAAATTCGTTAAACTCGAGAAAACATTCGGCCCAATCAATCATCGAAAACCGATCTAATTCCCTCGTTATCGCGTTCACCAAACCGTTCAGAAACCCCTGCCAACCCTCCCCATTCCGACAAAACCTGAACGTCCACTTCAATCACCCTCCCCATCCAACAATTAACCACGAGATCCACGATTAATCGGTCGGCCAATTATCATAGGATCCGTGTTCGCGGACGACTGTTCTCTCTCTCTCTTTCTCTCTCGCCTTTCTTTCCAACCGAGTTCACAGGCGGCGTGGACACAACGTGGCGGGGCACTCGTTATTCCGGGCCGTTTCTTCGGTCATCACGGATGGAAATATCATCCACGGCTCACGGGCCTCCGAGAGAGGGTGTAGCGGGGATGAGCCGTGTGTGCGTAGACAGGTGCGTGCAGGACCCTCAACAGGTGGTCACTCGTAACCGTGAGGGTTGCGGCACCGACTGGTGGCTACCCATCCGTCAAGAGCTTTGTGTGCCCTCGTGAGCGCCATCGTCGGTGGTCGGTGTGGCCGGTGTGTCGGTCGTCCTTGAAAAAAATCGGCCCTTTTTTTTTCTCTCTCTTTCCACCCTGGCCTAGCACCGTGGAAACGACATACCACCCTCCCCCCTCCAATCCACCACCGGTCCAAGCCACGTTCGATCCTCGTGGCTGTCGCCTCTCGTCGAGTTTCCACGACTGAAACAATGGCTTCGTTAATTAAGATTTCTTTCCGAGAGCGGTTCCCTGCCTCCCACCCTTCTTCAATTTTTTACCCCTTGCCTTTCGTTTCTGGGGAAGCGACGGTTTTTTCACGCCACCATTTATTTCCGCGTGAATTATCAGTTAAGTATATACGTGTATCACGAGGTTGTTGAAAATTATTGGAATTGATAGAGGTTCGATGGTTTTTTCAATGATGGGTTTTGAATTATGTTTCAGGTTGAAAATGAATAAATCAAAGAGTTATTCGATAGAATAGATTTTTGAACACAGTTTTAATCGCATAAAAATATTCAATTATATTTATTTGGATAATTTAATGTCATTAAAATTCAGTC
Source organism: Apis dorsata (assembly GCF_000469605.1). NCBI lineage: Eukaryota > Metazoa > Arthropoda > Insecta > Hymenoptera > Apidae > Apis > Apis dorsata. The sequence goes on along the minus strand of NW_006263513.1, from coordinate 1,213,827 downwards.
TTGTTTTATTCCGATATCTCAATCGATTGTCGAGAGAATATACAAGAATTCAAATTATTCATGATACTCAAAACATTGTAGAAATTGTAAATAAGTCTACGATCCAATGACTTATAATTCTTCCTGGAAACGTTTTTCTAAGAATCGTGTCTGTTACTTATCTCGAGTTTGGCATAGGTCAGTGAGATAAGGCGCGAGAATAAGTGACAAGGATGAAGATAATAAACAATTAAAAATTACCCTCTTCTTTAGATGATGATATCTTAGGAACTATTATCTTCGAAGTTACAATGGTTCAAATTTGTCCTAATTTTAATACCGACTTTGAATTGAATTGAAATAACAAAAATTTTCTTTTTAATATACACTCAAAAATTATTCTAAATATCTCATGGGTGTTTTTCAACGAATGCATTCAAAAGAAAATCGTAAAAAAACCTCTACACCGTTCTTTTTTTTTCTCTACCACAGAAATCGTACATTTTGAAAACCGCTTCCTGGGCGTTCCAGCGAGGAAAATCGCGGCAGCAACGCCTTTGGATTCGGAAGGTGGTTGAATAAGAAGCAGGGGGAGGTGGTGGGAGAGGGCAGAGATCCGGATTTAAGGCGTCGTCCGTGAAAGCCCTCTGGAGGCGGAGGAGACTTGGACGGGGGTAGTTTAAGAGAAAGAGAAAATGGCTGGGGATGGAAAAGCAGGAGGAGCACAGCGGCGTGTTGGAGTGTAAGTGCTAAGATCTCGGAGTGCATTAACATGCCCCGGAGGCAAGCTGAGTACAACCCTTCTTACATCCAGATCTCGAACCGAGACCACCGTGGCTCGGGGTGACGCTAAGGTGCAGGGGGGGATGGTCTCGGAGAAGAAAGAAGAACGGATACCGTTGAGATTCGCGTTTAATTGTATTAAAAATGCTTTATCTCTGGTGGAAGCGACCAGACTTCGAGATTTTTTCTTTTTTTTTTTTTTTCCCTCCGGTTGACGAGGGCTGATTTAACGCGACCAGACCAGCCGTTCCTTTGAGATCCGTTCTTATTGTCGTAATGAAGATGGGAAAGTTTGGTGACGAGTTTGTACAAATGCGATTTATTTTTAATATTGTTAATTTTATAGACTCTCGTGGCTTTGATTATTGTACTATGTTGATGGTGGATGGTAAAGAAGCTTTGATCATTGAGGAACATCGAGTAATTTTAAATACTTTTTTTAAAAGGAATTCTTTTTTACTTATTTTTCAAATTATTTAACGAAATAGCTAAGAATAAATAGTATTTATCATTAATTATATTTTTTACAAGAAGAGAATTAAATTATAATTGATGCCATGTAATTTAGGAAATTTCAGGTATTTACAGTGTTTCATTTTCCATGATTTGAATGTTATTTCTTATTGTAAAATTTCTGTATTACATAGTAGAGTAGAGGTGTGTTGCGCATAATTATTTAAATACGAAATTGAGGCGAAATTATAGGAAGAGAGGCAGGGATTCTTGGGCGACGACATCGCCTGTACCAGCGCACGTTCTTACGATGGTATACGTCTTACATTATTTAGAAGGAACCGAGGAGGACGAAAATGCCGGGTACTGGCGCATGCTAATCACTCGACCCAGATTGAATAATGAATTAGTATTCTTTTCCTTCTTCGTTCCCACCCTCCGGATTCAGTGGTAGGTCCGCGGTGAAGCCGTTTCTACGTGACAGGTTTTTTATTACCTGCTGGAAAGATTCTTATTTTGTCTCGTTACGTTAAGACTTCTACAGTTTGTTAGCCGTCTTTAAATATCGCGAGATACCTAATTCCCCATTGACAAATCAAATTGGAAATTTAGATCTTGAATCGAGAAATACGAAATGAAATAATTGAAAGAAAAAAAGTAAACATAATGTTTCAATTAGGCAGATATTAATTTCAATTGGCTATTTCGACTTTAAATATCTTTTCAAATTTTCTATTTAAATTTTCTATAAAATATTCTCTCTAATCATCGTATTGCCATGAAAATATAATATCGTTCGTGGACACGCGATAACTATTAAAACGAACGTATTGAGTGGAAGAGAGGAACGTTAGCATAATGTTTCATGGTGGTTCATATACACTATATACACAAAGCTGGTACGCGTGTCTGTGTGCACACACAAACGTGCATATCGTGGCAGGCCGCGTGGATACACCACCTCGGCACTTTGTGTGCAAATTACGCCCAGGACGAAGAAGAGAGAGTCTGGCTTGAAGGATGAAACAGGTCCCCAAGACCTGTAACCTCCTTGTACGAGAGTCGAATGAAAATTTAAAGTGAAAGAGTTCACGTCGCAACTGCGGTTCCCTACCTTCCGAGGGCCTGATTAACTCCTTTTTCGATGTTAATATTGATAAGAAGTTGGCGAGAGCTAGCGAAAATTCTTAAGGATACAAGGAGAACAAGGAATATTGAACGAAATTGCCTTTGAAATTAATAATAAAAAAAGAGTTGCAAAGGATATTTTTCTTTGATCGTTTTGTTAATAATAATTGATTATGGATCGTAAAATTTTTTCATCTGAAAATTATTATACGAAAAATATATCTCTCATTTAAACAATCATCGTAAATTTCTCCAAGGATTAGAAACTATTTTTCAACGTTTGCTGCAAGGTTTATTACTTCTCTCCGTTTGTTTCTTATTCGATTCAGCGATCGTCAGTTAATCCCCGGCGACATTTAAAATATAAAATGCGATGTAAGATACGATGTAAGAAGGGTTGAAAGAAAGTGTAAACGAAGGTTTAGCTGGCCTAGAAGTATCTCAAGGGGAGTCGAATAGGAGATTACTGCTGCGACCTTCCCCGAGACCTTGAATTAAGTTGAAACTTGGTCGCTTTTCCTTCTTCCTTATCCACATACCACGGCAATTTTAACACTGATTCCAGGAATAACACAGAAAGGATTCTTATTATTGTTCTTAAGGGATTAGGGCCTCCAGTTTTGCCGCAAACTGTACTTTCCATCCTATAATAACAGAGATTCACCCTCCCTCCTTCCCGCAGAATATCGTACTTGTGTTCACCGTCTCTTTTCGTTTGATAAATCTAATCTCTGTATTCTGAATTTAAATGAATTTCATTTAGATGATGAAACTGCCTCAATTGCTGACACGTATTTTTATCAATATCTATAAAAATTTTGCATACACATGAAAATGTGTACGCATATCTCTATTTTCGTGCTGATATTCCGTGAAATATCTTCTCTCAAAATAGAGTTTTCTTTGCACAGTGTGCCGACAAGTGAGTGCTTCCCGCCATCCACTCACGTTAATGAGGGAACCGAGCCGAAATGCGGTTGGAAACGCTCTCTGTCCCTTTCAGCCTCGACCCGCGGCGTCGTTTCCCCAGAAAACAAGACATTTATAAACACCCACCGCGAGATTAGATTTGTTAAGATAATGGGCTGCTCGGTTTAGCGGGGAATCTCCGCTGCGCTCGCAACTATCGCCCTGAAGAGGTTGCAACCGCCGTCTCCTTAATCCTAAATATGACCTCGGTAGGCAGTTACGTTGTATCCTCGCGCAGGATCCTCCGCCTCGAGATCCTTCTTTATGAATTCGTCGGAATAAGACGCGTGTTATCGTTGATGTCTCTTTCGTATCTTGTAAATCTTCGTTCCGCCATTATCATATGTAACTTGCGCAATTTTCAGGAAGAAAAACAAATTTTTCAAACTCTTCTTTCTGGAAAAGTTCGAAGTGATCCAATATTATCTTGATAAAAAATAATTTCTAAAAGAAGAAAGCTAAATAATAATTCTTTGAATGCACAGTACTTACACATTAGTACATGAAAATTATATATTTTAAAAGTTATTTAAAGAATCGCATATTTTATAGTAATTCGTAGCATAATCACGAGATTTGATAAAACAATATCATAAACCTGGAGCATCGTGCGTGCAAATTCTTTTTTGATTCAGTTAAAACGTAGTTAAGCGTCTTACTGGTGGAAGATACAAATGGAAGGATGTCGTAGTAAACAGCGACGTTACAGGGCGCGTTTTCCACGGCGGAGACGACAATCCATGGACGATCAGGATTTATCTTTACGACGACGTTGCCAGCCATATTCAGTGGCGCGTTATTTCGGGATCGGTGAAAAAAACATAATAAAATTTAACGGTCCGTCAGACCGTGGCATCTCCCGCCCCCGTAAAGGCTAATAAATATCGAGAACAGGGCGGCTACAAATCTCAAGATAAACACGGCCTCGTATTTTTCTACCCCCTTTTTCCCTACGAGCTTTCCTCGTTCTCGCTCTTATTCGGTGGTGCGAGGTCGAGAAGGGCTCGCCCTTTTTACATTCCTCGTATGAATTATTAGGTGGCCGGACTTAAGGGGTGGACACCGCGGTATTTAATTTTCACTCCCCCATTAAAACAGAACGAATTTTTCCCTAATCGTATCCCTGACGATGAAAGTGCGGTTTGCATTTTGTCACTGACCCTTGGCTTCGTTATCGATATATTATAGTTTGATGCAAAAATCGGATAATCAACGATGCTTTCTTTCATTCATAATGTGAAAACGATGAAAGTTGATGTTGATCGACTTGAAATTGTTGTGCAAATATAAAAATTTTGTCTCGATAAATGGTCCAATAAATAAAAATATTATCTGTACCATGATGATATTTGTGAGATGACGTTAATTTTATTCGAAAATTTTTCTCTCTGATAAAATAAGAGATTATCAATGTATGCAATATTATAATCCTAGAAACTATAAGAAGTGGAAGTATATCGAAGAATTATCGAAGATATTAGGTTTTTCGTCGATCATTTGCCACGAACATTGCTCCAAATATAATTTATCGTAACTAACGTGGTGGGGAATTTTCTGAACGACGGCACAGGTAGATTGGTGTAGGTGATGCCAATTAAGGGAGACGGCGGCGGTGAGCATTGAACTAGAACTAAGGGTTGGCGGATGCCGATGATGTATGTGGTGGAAAATACTGGAGGCAATCTGTCACGCCATCGACGTCTCGTAGGCGCCATATCTTCACTTTCTTTCCTCTCTCTCTCTCTCTATATATATATATATTTTCTTCTTTCTCCCATCGCAACGCAACGGAAAAAAAAATCAAGATTTCCAACATCATTAACCCTAAAACTTCCAAAAAAAACGAAGGAGAGATAAAGGGAGACAAAAATACCGATCCAAGAACTTTCAAATTCAAGCAAAATCAAGAAAATCCACGAAACGAGTGCAAAACGGAAGAGCACAATGAGCCGTTGGAATGGTTCTACGACGACGACGAAATTCAGTAGTAAACAAAATCCAGTCTCTTCAGCCGCACAAAAAGCCCTGTTCAAAACCCCCCGTCCTTCTTTGGTATCCGGAAGTCGAGGCGTATCCTCTTTTCCTTCTTCCCTCTGTCACACGCGCCCTTTCCGGGTATACGGCTGATTAAACGCGCAACTACGTAACGCAACGCAAATATACCGGCTCGCCAACC
>NW_006263513.1:1202973-1208095 GCF_000469605.1 Apis dorsata | reverse complement strand
CCCCCGTCCTTCCATCGTTCCTCCTTCTCCTCCTCCTCTTTTTCCTCTCCCTCCTCCGTAGACCGTCCCTTGAACCGGTTGTTGAAGAGAGGATGGACTCGTTTCGCTCTCGATTCCACCTTTCGGCTCTCTCTTTGAATTCCAACCCCGGTCACTTGACGGAAATATTTATCGAGGGTCTTTGCCGAGGCCCCTCGTTGCCCTACTCCTTCGGGCTAGACAGCACGACGACAGGGAGAAGCCTCCTGCCTTGTACCTCGTCGTCCTGCTATCTTTCAGCGCCTCCATAGGTACATGTCCTTCCTCCCTCCCGCTTCCTATACCCCCTCCCTAACCTCCCTGCCTTCGAGTTCTTTGATCCATTTCATGGAGTTTGTTCGGCTCGGATTATTTGCTCTCTTAATTACATTTCGATCCTATCTGCCTTTCGCTCACTCTCTCCCTCCTTCCCTTCCTCTCTCTCTCTCTTTCTCTCTATTTCTGTCTTTGACTCCTACTCCTCTTCCTCCTCCTCGTTCGGTGGGAAATTTCATGGAACGAATGGGTGATCGACAGTTTCGAGCGAGTGTTAACGCGAATTCGAGAAATTTGCGATGAGAAAGATATTTTAAATGAAGTTTTTAGGGTATTCGTGCAGGATATTTTTTAAGGAGTAATCGAGCGTGGAAAATAATGCGGAAGGAATATATTCTTAGAATTATTCTTCACGTGATCGAATATAATTGGAACGAAGAAAATAAAAATTTCTTTATTATATTCGATTATTGATTCAAAATATGAATATTAAATTTTATATTATGGGATGATTTCTCTCTTTGCCAATTGAATATAAAAATTGAAATATCTTTTGCGATTGTTCTAAGTATAATTAAAAAGAAAAAAGTGTAGCGATGAAATATATTTTAATAGGAAAAATTTCGAGCGGAAGCTCGACTCGTCTTTAATTAAGGGGAGGGGAAAAAATGTAATGTAAACCGAAAACTAGTCGATGTTACGGGGACTCCCCGTGGCTTTCCAAGCCGCAGGGGTCGCTCCTCCCGCCGACCATAGAGGGTGGAACAAAGGAAGTTATCGTCGCGGAATTTTTATAGCGAGGAGAGAAAGAAATGTAAATCAGGTTTTGGTTCGTCTTAAGATGAAGAGAACCGGTAAGGGAGGGACTCGTCGAGACCGTCGCCGGCTTACCATGGATCGGAAGTGTTGTCGTATAAAACTGAATTAACTGTGCTCCCGCTTCTTCTTTTCGCGTGTATGTATACTCTCTTGTCTTATTTATTATAAATATAATCCTGTCGTTTCCATTCTCCCGGTTCCTGGCTGAGCGGTGCTTTATATTTATATTTACGTTATTTAAAATTGAAATACGCGCTTCGTATGGTTCAGACACATCCTTGAAAGTCGAAGTAATTTGTGGTATAGGTAAGGAGCAAGATATAGTTCTTTGAAAATGTAAAACGTGAAGTTTTTATTTCGATGACATAAATATTTAAGATTTCATATACAATTCTTATCAACGTGTCTTCAATTTCTTTCACTTTCACGTTTTCTTTCACATTCTACTTAATTCAATAAAATAGGATTCAATTTCAACGGAATATAAATAAATTATTCAACATCTCGAAAGATTTTCATCTCTTTTTCTCCTCATATTCTCTTTCATATTTCTTACTCGTTCCATTATTCCAACTCAATTATTTACACAAGATGAAACTACGAGTTAAGTTAAGAAACATGAAAAATCTAAAATCTGTTATAATAATTAAACAAAAATTGGACGATTATTAAATCCCTTTTTGATAATCTTCCGTCACCATCAAACGTGGCACGTGTTATCCGAACATTTTCGTGACAATTTTCACAACGCCGCGAAGGACAGTAACCGCGATCCTCAACTTTATACGCTCCTGATAATCTCGTAGACCGGCGCTTGGAAACGGTTTACTCGCGTTTGTTGCCGAGATTTATGAAATGGCAATAAAATTTATATGACTCGGTTGCTCGTTAGGGGGCGCGGCTCGCTCGTTCAGATTGATGTCGGCGCGAGCCGACTGGTCCACTTGCCCGGGGCTTCGTTTGTTTCTCTCTACGATTGTCGTAGAACGGTCTGCTCCCATTATTAATCCCTTGGAAATCGCGGGAGAGCTTCAGTCATCGTTCACCGGAGAAAAATATGGCCGTAATATTTCTTTGAGAAGCGTGGGGGTGTGGGGACGGAAGTTGCTCAATTTCGACTGAATTTGTCAGCTCGCGCCAATCGCGATTATACCACCGTGTCTGGCCTCTCGATTAAAAGGATCGTTTCGAATTCATAGGGAGGATGAAAAATCGTATTTCCTGTCTCTGGAGGATAGACTTGGATTTATCAATTTGTTTAATGAGTCGATAAGGATATGTGATATGTATGCAGATTTAAATTTTTTTATTTAAGATGTGATTGTCATATGTGATGATTATTAATATTATTTTCGATATTATTTGATTATAATAGAAAATGTATGATTGAAGAACGAAAATGTTTGACCGAATGCATATTTGTTAACAATAACAAAAGGTATGGTAAATAGTAAATTCAGTGCACATAATTTATGCACAATTATGTAATTATAATATACGTTCTGTAAGTAATGATATAATAAAGTTTCTACAGCATCGAAATTGATAATTTATCAGGAAATATGAGCTTTACCCTCGAGTATAAATTTTCGGATTTCCGTACCCCAAGACAGGGTCTAAGTAAAAGAATTATATCCTTCGCGTTTCGTTTCGAGTAGCGAAGGATAAAAGAGAGAGAGAGAAAGAGAGAAAAAAGGGTGCGTGTTCGATGAGTCACTTATACAGTAAATCACGCGTATGCTCTGTCGAGCATGATGCCTCGAGGACATATCTGGTCTACCTGTTGCTCGGTTCCCCATCGATGACAACAAGGATCGTGCAAAGAATTCGAAAGGTGAACAGAGCAGTATTTCTTCTGTATTCTTGAATTTTATCGTGTCCATAATCCCTTGGAATGGGATCAAAGTCAATAATCATGTCGATCAGATGATATTGTGTATCATATTTATCAATAAAATGTTAAATATTCTTGTAAAAAATAAAGAATTTTAATTTTGTAAAAATATCAAATTTAATTTTATGAAAAATTTTATAGTCCAGCTATTATATTTTTGATAAGTTTTGATTTTGCATAATTAAATTAGTGAAATTTAAAAAATGAAAAAAAGAAATTTTTTGATCTAATTACTCATATTTTGATTTCAGGTGGATGATCGAGTCAGGTCGCCAGGTACGTCACGATGTTTAACTACCACCATGTCGCTCTCAATTTCACCCTCGAGCCCTGAGGAACCTGTCACGCTGTAAGTAGAATTTTATTTCAAACTTGTTTGAGTATTGATAAGGAGTACGCAACTTTATATCCCCAGAGGATATTATAATTCATACCGAGAATTTATTCGTGATTTAAGAGAATTTAAAGCTTAAATTCATTTTCTAGAAATTCCAACATTCATTATCATAAATTAGCAAAAATATCTTGCAACTTATCTACCCTAATTCTATCCCCACCTAAAAAAACGTTCAAGAATTCATAGAGAATAATCAATCAATATTGAATATATAAATTTCAAACTTAAAGAAATAATGAAATAAAAAACATGTTAAAAATACAAGAAAAAAAGAACAAAAAACCAAAATTTAATAAATCAACGAAATCTATAACTCACAGAAAAATGTAGTAAACATTCTTTCATACGTACAACAAAAAATATTGCACGATCCAATTAAACCAACGTTCAAGACGTTTCTCGTTTCTCCTCGCGAAATTATTCGAAAACGACAATACCGTACAATATTGTAGCAGCATTACAAATTCACAAGAGGTTGAAAGACGGTCGCTTGAAATCCGCGGCGCCCTTTAACCGTCGAAAAAGCCACTCAGACAAATTAGTCCCCGGCCGTTTCTCTCTCGTGTGAAAGAACGTTTCCACGTAATTGTGGACCGCCGGTTATTCGGGGCCTGCTCGTTCTTACGCGGGCCACAAGCCCGCTTGGCTTGGCGGTATCGGTGTCGCGGCACGCCGAGGGCGGCGATATTTATGCCAGTTTTTTATTGCGCTCTAGCCCGAGACCAGAATGGAAACAATATGTCACCGGTGGTATAAGGGGGTTGGAAACCGGTTGTACGAAGTTCTTGTAGGTGGCCCCCGGTCCGCCCGCCACCTAACGTTAATACTAACGCCTCCGCCGTCACTACGCTCCCCCCTCTCCTCCCTCACGCTCGATGTCATGATTTTAAATGAACAACCCCCGTTTCACCCTGTCGCGCGCCACCGCCTGGGGTAAGGCATGGCGAATCGAAGCGTGCCGCGCGAGAGAAAACCGCTTTTAAATCGATTTCGATACATTTTTCACACGTTTGGTATTATGATAGCTGTTTATGTTTGCGATTTCGGGATTATTGAATATGTTATATTGTTGTTGTTATCTTTCGTTGAATCGAACTTTGATATACATGATAATTTAAGATAAAGATTGTAGTAGGAATTTTATTTTTGTTTTCGTTTATTGGAAAAGTATTTTTAACGAGTTTGACCGTAGATTTTAAGAATTGGTATAAAGAATTCGTATTTTAAAATTTGTATCATCGAAAATTGATTTTCTACAAGAAACGGACAATTAATTAAATTCCTATATCGACTTTTAAATTCGAAATTTTTCGATTCAGTTCGAAGCTGTAATATTGGATTAGATTCAGAAGTGGTTTCCAAGGGGGGATGTTAACGACATCGTTGTTCCATCGAAATTTAAATCTCCACGATTTCTGGCTGTGTTATGATTGTTGAGGGGAAAGGAAGAAAAAAAGGAAAAAAAAAAAAGAAAAGGAAAAAGAAAAAAGAAACGAAAGAGGCCTCGGGTCTTAAGAGTCATCGGATAAGTGCATATCGATTTCTGCCGATTGGCGAGGGTTGGACGGTGGTAAGATCGAGGCGAACGGGGAAAAAAAGAAGGCGGTAAAAAGGGCAAAGGCCATAAGTAACGGACCGTCTGGTGGAAAGCGCTCGAGGGCGAACAGTGATTTAGAGAAATTAAAACTTTAATTCATGTTCGAGTTCGCGGGGGGTGT
>NW_006263513.1:1195720-1202781 GCF_000469605.1 Apis dorsata | reverse complement strand
TCCTCGCTACTCACCCTCCCCCGCCACTTCAGTCTGTGGCGTTCCGAGTCCTCCCCCCTTCTGATGATCGACCAAAATTCACTCCACGTGTAAATTGACGCAGAGAATTTTGTTACATGAATTGTTCATTTTGATATTTTTATATTATTTATCATCGAGTATTTTTGAGAGATATTTTCTTTACTCATTTTATCTATAATCGAAATTTATTCAATGATACAATAATAAATATATAATTTTATGTATCAAAATCTATTATATCTATTCATTATACTATTTCGAGATTTAGATTTGCTGTTACTTTTGTAAGTATCGTTTCAAAATACTTAAAGTCGTTAAAGCGTCTTTCGTCCATTGGAAAATCCAATGGTCAGCACATTTGACAAATGTGGGATCGAAAGCAGAGGGTAAGTAAGGAAACGACAAATATTCCAAATCCGATCAGGCACGTCCGCACACAGTGGACACAATTATTGTTGTCCTGATTTAAGGGCGGCATGCATTTTAAAGAACGGCCATACCGGATGGCTCTACATGGTCTCTATTTGCACAGGGGATGGATAAAAATTCAGCATCCTTCGATAAAATAGCGTACAATACATTCAAACCACCAATACGTTGCTACATGTACACGTATACTCTCGTATAAACACCCCTCGAAACGATCGAATCTTTTTTTTTATTCGCAGATTCGAGCAAATGGATCATCATCCTCTATTGAATCTAATCGTTAAAAATATACCTCACAAGACATTTCATAATATATTCTACAATGTGAAACTTTTACAAATGAAAATGGATTAGAAATATTATTTCACTGTTATGTTTCTTAATCATAAAATTTATTTTTTATCGTGTACGTTCTTATTCGTTGACTGATTTCGTAGAAAATTCGATCCGAGCAATATTATATTGGAAAAATAATTTGAAAAAATTATAATAAATCATTGTACAAACTTGAGAAGAAATTTTCAAAAATTATGAAATATAATATTAATTTTTTTAATGCCAAAAATAATGACTATAGAAAGAAAGAAACAAACAGGAGACAGCGCTGTAAATCTGAATTTCGAAAAGATGCTCTTACAACTTTCACGATTTTCCATATGGAATACGGAATATGAGAAAAGGACTCGCCCTTTATTCTTTTCTTCCTTCATTGCCCGTTGTTCCTTTCGCCTCCTCTTCTCTCTCTCTCTTTCTCTCTCTCTCTCTGTCTCTCTATCTCTGTCTACATTTTCCTTACCCTGTATTCAGGACGACCTTCGTCTCCAATAAATTCCCATCACCATCCTCAGGTACGCCTTCGCAGAATAAATCATACCATAAGTGAATCCGAATTGAATTCAATGAGTAAATATGGTGGTTGAATAATGAAAAGCAGCGTACAGGTCCGGTGTATTATCAGGCAAAAGAGAAATTTTATCGTATGTAAAATTACTTTGAAAATTTTGATGACATGTAACATGATGTTTTGCTCCAAAGTTTAATTAAATTAGTCATCGTAATTGTTCGTAGCATGTTCAACATCACGATTAATTGTGTAAATTTATAATTGTAAATTTGTAATTAATTTTTTGCATAGTTTTAAAAAATTGAAAATTACATTTGATTATCTTCATTTGCAAGTATATACACTAAATATTAGATAATCTTTTTAGTAATTACATTACTAATTTTTTTTATTAAAATACAAAAATATGTATTCTTAAAATTAATTTTAATAGTGAAACTTTAATGAAATATCACGGATTAGATAAATTATCATTTTAATTATTATTTCACACGAAACGAAATAACAAAAATCTTTCCAAACCAATTTAAATAAAAATATATATATATATATATATATATATATACAAATCAGTACACTCCATAAAACTATTATTTGATACGAAATATATAAAATAAATTTTTCCCTCGATCTAAAAAAAGAAAAGAAAAGAAAAATATTGGCACATCGGTAATATCGTTAATTTAAAAGCAATTCTTGTATGGCTGGGTCCGCTTCCGCCCCTCGCTCGGCCATCTTTCACGATGCATCATCGAGGAGCAATACATGTAAATCGTCTGCTTCACAATGGCGTTTGGTGCACGATCATGTGTGTGTGTGTATGTGCGTGCGTGGAATCTAGTCAAGAAGCAGTGGTTGGGTGGAAATGCATAAATACATGAACCATGGTGAAACTACGAGCGAAAGAGGGACGGGGACAAGCTTGGCCCGCATATGCCTCGAGCGGGTTGTACCTCCTAGAGGCGTAATAACGCGTGGATAGCAGCTCTCTTCTCGCGAAAATGCGCCCTTTTGGAATGTCGTCGCTTTTTCCTCCCCCCTCGAAAAAATACTGCGATTTCGACCTCGGTATAGGGGTGAATCGCGTCACGGATGAGAAATGAAAGAGAACGTTTCTTTCCTTTTTTTTTTTTTTTTGGATGGGGATGAGGACGAGAAAGGAATCGTTAGCAAGGTTGCATTTATTTTCGTTCGTATTGTGGGAGCGAGAATTTTATCGAGGGAATAAAGGGTGATTGCGTGATATAGAAAGATCGAAGAGATTTTTAAGAAAATTGGATTTAATTATTTGGAAAATTTAAAATTTGAAATATAAAAAATTTTATTCGTTCTCAAATCTATTATTTCGGTGAAGTGAAAATTTGATTGATTAATTAATTAAAAATTATTGATACCTTAAGTTATTAAATAAAATTTTACTTAATCATTTATTGATTTATAATCCAAAATTTTTGTGTTTATTTTTAAATTTGAAAATTTATCCCGGAATATATGTATGTAAAAGTGTGTAAAAGTGGTGAGATTATTACGCGATAAGAATAGAAAGAGTTGGAAACTTTCTGGCCGGTAATTACGCTACTCGAGTGAAGAGGAAGTAGGTTTCTGCCCCATTTCGCTTTATAACGTGCGAGAATTTTTTGGTCAAGGAAGATTCTATTCGAATAGGGGGTAATACGCGAAATTTTTAGGGTGAGGAAAGTTGAAACGTGATCGTTAGTCTCTCCACACAGTCGGGCGAAGTCAGCTCTGTTTAAATAGGTTTACATGGAAATCCTTGCAGGTTTAATGCTCGTTTTGTTCGCGTGCTACGTTGTTGTAATTTTATTATCCTTTTTCAAAGTTTTGAACGCTGTTGAATGGAATAACAATAACGAGATGAGAAACTAAATATTAAAATTAAATTGTACGTAAAGAAACAATACCTACGGATATTTTCGAGGAGAAAATAAAACAAGATGAGACGAAACATCGTTATGAAATTATTCTCTGAGATAGATAATTGAAGAGAGAGAGAGAGAGATCGAGGAATATTTCGATCGGGTTATAGACAGCACTTTGACCACAACAATTCTCATCGCGACGTTTTATTAACCTTAAAAGTATGTGAAACATCTCAAGAAATACCACTTTGACCACGTTAATCTTATTGATTCATTTTGGCATATTTTAACGTAATCTCGTTCTTTCATGTAAATAACTCAAAACATGATGTAAAATACTCCAATTATGGTTAACTTTCAAACATAAATATTAAAATTATGATAAATAAATTTAATAAAAATCTACTTTATTATATTCTACATTAATATTCAAACATACATAAAAATCGATCACAATTGTATAATTTGAATAAACAAAAACACATTAAATTAATAAAAAAATTTTCTTAGTTTAATAATCTTCCCTGGAATTTAATTCAAAATGAGGAGAAATAAATTCGAAATATTTCAAGGAGAGAAAGAAAATACTCTCGAAATAAATTCACTTAGAAGAATCAACTTAATAAGCCTAGTGACGAGTGTACGATGAGACGAGATTAAAGAGGCGAGATTCGCATTCCTGCGTTACCGTCACGCGAGTAATTACGCAATGGCGAACGGAAAGGAGGCGCGAAACGGCGAGGAACGGAGACGCGAGCGAGCAACAGCCACCCCCGTGGAGGAGGAAAATAGACGAGAAGGAAGGCTTGGCTGGTTGGGAGGAAGGGTTGCTCGGGTTGCTGTTGTTGCCTCTCTGAGCGCCGCGTCTCAGAGGCGGCGTTGCGCGATTTGCAGCCAACAGGAGAAACCAGAGCTAATAAAAGCCCGCAATTACCTCCGGTTCGAGCCATTTGTCTTGACGGGCGTCTCATGCCCGATATAATTCACCCTGGCAACAACACATTGTTGTCTAATGAGGTGTAAAACATTCCGGGATATCTGGCTGCAGGGAGGTCCCTCGGTATAGCTTATGCGCGATACCATGTTTGATTTCTCTCTTCCCTGTCCCTGTTGTGATATTCTCATATCGGCCGGCCTTGCATCTCGCCCCCGCCACTGGCCGAACTTTTGGACTCTGGGTTTTCCATCTTCTGGTTAATCGTAACGCGAATTATTTTGTTCCTTCGATCAGAAAGGGACGTATGCTTCGCTTCCCTTTTCTCGATCGATGATTTGGTCTAATTGGATTGGATCCATCCGGAATATTTGTGTAATGTACACGAAGATCAATCTTGTGCTAAATGTTCTGCGCGAAATTATGAATTGATCTTCGTGATGAAGAAACAGAGAAGAGTCTGGATCGAAAGTGATTTATAAAATGAATTTTTTATTCGTACTTTCAAGCACCCTGACCCATATACCCAATATCCCGAACAAAATTTTTGATTTCCACTCTTCGACTTTACTTCAAACAATCGAACTAATAATTATTGTATTGTTTCGTTCGTTTAAACTATTTTTAAATAAAAAGGGATGAATTCGAAGGAATCACGATCGATACCTCTAATCGTCCCCAATAAAATAATAATACGAACGATTCCCAAGCGATTTCTCTTACAAAAATCTTCACGTTTACGACGAGCCGCACTTTTCCATCCACAAATACACGGAGGAATTCGACAACTCTCTCATTCCGTGCGCCGCCGCGAAGTGTTATACGTGCGTGCACGCGGCCATAAAGTGAAAAAAAAGGTCCGCAGGCAGTTTGTTACCGGGGAGCAGTTGTAACGGAAGGGCACGTATCGGGTAACATGATTACAAATATATCATAACCTCCTTGGCCCTTTCCTCGAGCCCAACGAGTCCTCGAATATAAGGAGGCGGCGAACGGAAGCCGTGTGTCCTTCGACACGCGATACACGTGCGCCGCCTGTCGATGCGGCTTTATCGCAGCAAATCACTGCTCCGGTTCCGAAGAAATAAAGACAAAAGGGATACGAGGGGGGAGGGGATTGGGTTGGACCGAAGTGAAAAGGGCACGTAGCACATCCCTTCGCTAAATCGAGTCGAGACGGAAACACGTCCTCTTCGTGTGTGTATTCTTCGCGTTCATGATCTGGGATACAATGTGGAGGGAATGAGCTTGTGTTTCTTTAAAGACGAAACAAGTTTCAAAGGTGAAAAGAATTTTAAAATTAAGATTATGTTATACGAAATATTGATTTTTCGTTTAAAATTATTTTACAGGTTGTATTGAAATATATAGTTTTATCTCTTTTTTTATCATAAAATGAAATTAATCTCTCGAAAATCGTGTCAGAAGGAAAGGTATCGTCGATGAAAAATTTTGAATTTGTCGAATCAAACTTTGAGATGATCGGTACGTTTATTCGCACGAAAAAATACACGTTTACACGTAATTTCCGGCACGACGAAAGGTGGTGTTGAGTTTTAAGGGCCGTAATCAGTGCGATCCCACGAGTCTAGAGAAATTGCATCGTAATCCAAGAATACCGCGGATTGAGGCAATTCCAACAACCCGTAGCAATCGAGCGGCAGCGTCGACGAAGGCATATTATTATACCCGGACAGTTTATTTCAGGTTCGTTCGCAAGATTTACTGTGCACCCTCACCGGTAAGAATTCACCTAGATTAACATTACTTTTCTCCACGTTTCTTTTGCCTCGTCTTATATTATGTCCGACATGATGAAATCGTCAATCATGATTTATTAGTTTTGGTTAGAAAAATGATAAGATTGTTACTTAATCTTTCAAATTCCAGAACTCTGATTACAGATTGATTACTAGGATCCTAATAAATTTTTTCCGAAGTTTAGAATATTTTTGATGTTAAAATATATTTGATAAAATAAGAATTTAATGGAAAATATTTAATTTTAAGGAACTCAAGTTGAAGATCTTAAAAATTAATTTGAATCGTTAAATAGCCGAGAGATTAGAATGCGATTCGATGTGAATGAAAATATCGAGGATTTCAGAACTTTTTTCTCACGGCGAATGTCTCATCCGAGATTCGAATGAATACGGAATATTATACCATAAGAAGGATACACGTGCTGGTACTTGTCACTATGACATTATCGATCCATGGCTCGGTTCGTCGTCGGTTGGTCCGAGTACGGTCCCTTCTTACTATCCCCGTTCTCTTCATCCCTCTTTGTACATACCCGACTTTGCAACCCCCTCTGTGCAACCCTTTAGGGTCGCGTTCCTCACAGATATCAGTGTGAAACTTTCAGCAACGTCCTTTTCGATTTCCGCTTTTTGCAACCCCAAAAATGTTCAGATACACGTATGATTCTTTATGAAATTAAACTAAAATTTAATATCAATTTCAAAATTAAATTTCACGATTTAAATCTCTTCTTATACCTTATTTCAATATTTCTCGACATTATTCAATTCCTGACATTGATAATTTTCCTTGAACAATGAAGTTTCAAACTTACGACAATTCACTCGGGTTCTTTGAAAAATATTTTCAAAATAAACGATTCTGAATTTTATATTAACAAGAGAAAAAAAAAGCACTTAAATTAATAATCAAAATAGTCATCGAAACATCGTATCGCGTACATCACCGCACGTATCATCGTGGCGAAAGGAAAGGAATATAAATCGGCGGAAGGAAACAGCGACCGGGCCGAGTTCCTGAGAAACGCCGCCACCGTCGTTTCGTAACTGCGAAAATTTGCGCCCGCCTACCCCGGCCTCAACTATAAATCAGTTGAAATTTGTTATGCGCGGCACGCAGATGGTTTTGTTATATGAAAATATGTGCCGCGTAGGGATGGTATAAGTATCCCTCGGTAAAACACATCCCT
>NW_006263513.1:1194015-1195422 GCF_000469605.1 Apis dorsata | reverse complement strand
CCACACCCCCGTGCCGGCCCCCGTCTCGCCCCGCTCCTTACCCCAGACAGGCCCGAGGCGTCATGCTGTTCTGCGCTCTCTTTAATTACGCCCCGAAACGCGTGACGTATTGCCGTGCGATGAAAGGGACAAAAAAAAGGCGATCTTGGCGATCCATGACCGGATCCGTTAATCGAATCGAGAGATCTTTGGACCAGCTTGCGAAGGAACGATGGCCTGGAGGTTTCGATTCAGGCAATCTTGAGATTTTCATGTCTCGATGGGATAATGTTTCGAACGTGTATTCGATAATATTTGATTAAAAATGTGATAAATATTTAGATTAGGCTGGATAAGTAAAATGAAAGGAACGAGTGAGGAGATTGAGGAATTAGATGAAAAGTACGAGAGAATCGTTTGAATTTGTTTCTAAGAAATTTTCTTCAAAAATTTTCCAAGAGTATATTTATATGTGTGTGTTTAGAAATAATTAATTTATATAATGCATTTATCTTACGAGGATATGTATCTAGAAACACATAAATTTCTCGAGTTAAGATTTTCTTCACCTTAGCTTCAAAAAATCATCAATTCCTCCGACATAATTCTTCCAATACAAATCTCCATTAAGAAATATCACAATCGATCATGAAGAATATCGAATCGATCACCGTATTAACGAACCATGTCTCGATTTCATTCTAACAGGAATTCGACCACATCAAGCGCGACGAAATGGCACACCGATTTATGAGAAAACAACTTTTCTAAGAACACTTAAAACTTCAAAAAATAAAGAGGAAAAAGTATATATATATATATTTCTCACTTAAACCATCCTCGAAACTCGATGTGAGGCGTTTCTTACACGGAGAGGGGAGGGTATGGCTGGCCATGGAGGATGGAGTCGAGCCACTTAAAGCCCGGGTTGTCCCCGGGCTTGCTGTTAAATATTTGATCAGAATTCGATTGCTTTAAGACGTCAGTCTGCGAGAGGATGCGAGAGGAAAAAAAAAAGAAAAAAAAGAAAAAGAAGAAAGTGGAACGAGGGTGGGAAGCGGTTGACGTAAGGGCGGATAGTTAGGCGAATGGGGCGAGCAACTATTCCCCGGAGCCGATGTCCGAATCGGGCAGCTGTCCCGATCGCAGGAGCGTTCTTCCTGCGCTCGCGATTGATGGCCGAGTCGACGACACGAGTACGCTTTAAAATCCTTCCCTCGTTGTGAAAGCGGCTCAACGGAGAATAGCATGCCCGGATCCCCTTTAGAAATAAAGCCAATTCGTTAGGTTTCTCGGTGTGGAACGGTGTGCTCAGTAGAATGCCACCGTCGATGGTCAGACAATGGCGCGTCATTGGTTAAATAAGAGTCCTCGGCATTCTTGTCGTATCTGAGAGTTTGACGATTGTTAAACGATTGTTATTTCGAA
>NW_006263513.1:1191014-1193936 GCF_000469605.1 Apis dorsata | reverse complement strand
GATTTGTTGGAATTTTAGGAAAGATTTAGAGGATTGGTAATTATTATTANAAAAAAAAAAAAAAATTAAGAAGAGAAGCAAGAATAATATTCGTGAATATGTTAACATTGTTTCCAAATCATCGTGGAGAAATTATGAATTTTTATGGATGTATAAAATTGCGTAGAATCTGTTGTTATATTGTGAAGTCACATTGTGCCTCCGTTCAACGTTTAAGAAGGCGAAGGGTGGCGAGAGGAGACCGAGTCGCAAAACTCACGCGAATCCACGTGGTGCCAAGTGGGGTGCATTAGCCAAGTTCCCCATTATCCACGCGTGAGAGACCCTTAAATTATCCGGCATTCGCCCACCGCCGACCTCCCCCACCCTTGAACGTCGGCGAGAAAAAGATGTACGAGTTCCTTTCGCGAGAACACCCTCGATGGGTGTTCAAGCGGAGTAGGTGCGACGAGAATCATTCTCATTCGCGTATACCGAGAAACGAATAAGTAACAAAATATATGATGCGTTACATATTTACAAAATGTAAAAAAAGCCGAAGTAGAGGATCCTTTCGAGAGGATATAAAAATGAATCGTAAAAAATGTTCAAAATTATAATGCAATTTTTCATTGAAAATATTCGATTGAAAATATTCGATTTCGCTCGATCAATTGATCCAAGGCAAGCATCTCTTAAATACCGATATTTTACAATCGTTTCGGTATAAATCCGAATACAGACTTAACCTCGACTAAGAATATCAAGTGATCCTGGCGCGGTTTATCTAATTGGAATTGTCGAGGGTTCGGAAGAAGGACGAACGCCAAAGATGAGGAGAGCGAGACTAAGATGGCAAGCATGGAGAGGGAAAGTGTAGGAGAGAGAGAAAGAGAAAGAGAAAGAGAGAGAGAGAGACAGGGAGAGTACTTGAAGAACCATCGGCAAGACGAAGGGGGTGTGTAAGTTTGGGCTATCTCTGAGAGCACAGTTCCAAGGAGGCTCCTTTAGACTCTAGTGACGTGACGTCGCCTAATACTCTAATCCCTTCAGCGGAGGCACCATCGTCCGCTTCTGCAGCCTCGTGTTTCTGGGTAACCATCTCCTCCGCTACGAACGGCACTTGCTAATTAATTGACGAGTACGGATTTTGAGGTGTCGAGAATCTTCATGTCTGTCGAGAGGGAGGACTGTTATCAGTCAGTACAGGTCGAACAGCAAACGCGTACCACTTAAACCGAGTACTTTAGTTTACATTGATTTTGTACGAGTACTATCTCGTTTATGTTAATTACGATTCACTATCACTATTATTGGAATCTATTATATTCAAATATCTAAAAGAATTGGCAAAGAACGATTCCTTCTTGCATATTCTATTAATAAAGAAAAAAAAATCATTCAAATTTTTCATCATTGATTGAAAGTATCAGATAGAAGTATCGATAAAAGACGTTTTCATACGTGGATTATTTTCACATAGCTAATGATATTAATAACATTAAGTAATTGTAATTGTATCGATCATAGATTTGTTATTCACAGAATTATGAATCGAAAAATTATCCATTAACATCATGAACATTGAACATTCATGAATTTATCCAATATCGAACGCATCTTCGTATACAAGTTCCTCTTGCTGAAAAGAATTTTTCAAGCAACGATCATCAATTCGCAATAACTGAGAGACTTTAACAGCGGACGTGACATTTTCCTTGCGAACGCGAAAACGAAACCAATCTTTACGCGATACCACGTCGAAGGACGTAGGTACTCGGTCGAGGAGAAGGGCTGCTTTCTAATTATTCCCCACAGGCCATAAGGGATGACACGTAATTGGAGGGTGGACGAGGAAGCATTGATCCCTAACTGGAAGGGATTCAACCTCTTCCTTGCTCCGCTTCAGCCTTCCTTCCTCTTCCCTCAATCTTCTCTTTTCCTCCATTTCTCTCTCTCTTTCTCTCTATCCTTCATTCGCTCGTTTAGCTCTCGAATCCCCGAACACGTTGGCCGCTGGACCAATGAGCACTGGCCGGAAAAGAAAAGTGATAATGTCTTAAGCCTTTGGTGCGATTTAACTTGCGATTTTGCTCGAGGAGAGGGCACATTCTCCTTCCTTTCTACGAGTTCGTTGCTCTAAACTCTCCAAGCTTCCCCGTGAGGAGGGTTTAGGATTTAAGGAAAGCCCTCCCGCTCCAGAGATCCTTCTCAAGCTCCCGCTAAGCGCTCGCGCTGATCCTGCTCTTCTTCTTCTTCCTGCACCGCCTCTCGGAACCTCCGAGTTTATCTAATTCGAGTTGTAGCTTCCTGCTATCGCTCTAAACCGTATGGGCTGCCCAATCCTTGGCTGGCCTCGCCGATTGAAAATATAACACTGTCTCTTGCGAAACGAAGAACGAAGAACAGGCTAAATGTGTCCAGATGAATTCGACCGAGTAACGTGCCTGCACGTTTTGTTACATAATACTCGATCGTTTAAATATCGTTTAAATATAGTTGCAAACGAATATCTGATTAATTTTTATTCTGGACTAGATTTATTTTAGATCTACGAAATACTTTGATTCGGCTTGAAGTTGACAGAAAGAAAAAATATCTCGAGAAATAAAGTTTTATTATATGTCTAAAATAAATTTCTAGGTAAATTTTAATCGTTAAACTCGAGGAAACTCAATGTATCCACTGTTTAATAATATTTATTGATAATGCTATTCTTTTTTCACCCCCTCCATGGCCCTCCTGCTCGTAAACTTTAAACTTTACTCGTAATTCATATTTTGAAAGAATCACAAGCCTGAAACTGTCGAACGGACAAAAACTACAAAAAATCGTGGCAAGAATTCGTTTCCATCGCGACACGCGTAATCAAAGGTAAATAGACGATCAAGTCTAAGTCGCTGCCTCTTTAATTCCCTAATTGAATTTGACGTTGCTCGTTAC
>NW_006263513.1:1187687-1190817 GCF_000469605.1 Apis dorsata | reverse complement strand
AAAAAAAAAAAAAAAAAAAAAAAAAAAAAGAAAGGAAAAAAGGCCGGAAGAGGTCTCTGGCCGGGGACCAGCGGCGTAGCCAGGACTCTTAAAGGCGGCGAAAGAGAAACCAGGTAGCACAGAGGTACACGTAGATCGTGGCTAGACAGGCCACTGTGGAGGGGGTTGAAGTTAAGATGTGGGTGAATATAAGCGGGAGGGGGCGAAGGTATGTACAGACGCCCGTAACACACTGAACACCTTCGCCGTGGAGGTCCAGGGGCCGTGTCCCCTACTCCCCTACGCTCGGGGGTGGTTGAGGTGAGTGACGGGGGTTGTGCTGGGAGGCCGGGAATCGCGTTCCTAGCTAAAAGGGGTGGACAGTGCGCAGAACCCGCCCCCACTTCTCGCGGCGAAGCAGAAGCTGCCGGTTGCTCGCGCAAGCCTTCATCCCCTCCTCAACCGTGGTGGAAGATCGCCACCCCCGTGCGAACTTAAACATAGCACACAGTAGCTCGCGAGCATCCTGCGTGGAAGGGCTCACCCGCGCGCACTTGTGGCTACACAAAGGCAACGGTGTCTGTATATCTATCGAATATATACATATATATATATATATGTGTGTGTATATATATGTATATATCGAGTCGGTTCAAAGCCGAGCCGAGGAGGAACGCGTGGCTGGTGCGTGATCGCGCGCGTGCGTGACGATATCGGAACGTGTGTCCACGATCCGTGTCTTGCCGATTCCGAGTCGAGATTACGTGAGAATTTGAATAATCGTGTAGAACGAGAGAAAGAGAGAGAGAGCAAGAGAGAGGGGTAGAGAGAGAGAAAAGAGAAAGAGAACGAGGAAAGGAAAGAAGGGAGTGTGTTCGTTCGATGATAAGAAGGGGATTTTTAACAGTTGCTGGCAGATTTCGAGTGTTCGGCTGAAGATCTCGGCAGAGAAGTCTCGAGAGAAAGAGATAGAGGGAGGGGAGGGGGAAAGAGAGAGAGAGAGAGCAAGAGAGAGGGGTCGAGAGAGAGAAAAGCGAAAGAGAACGAGGAAAGGAAACCAGGGAGTGCGTTCGTTCGATGATAAGACGGGGATTTTTAACAGTTGCTGCCAGATTTCGAGTGTTCGGCTGACGATCTCGGCAGAGAAGTCTCGCGAGAAAGAGATAGAGGGAGGGGAGGGGGCAAGCGAGAGAGAGAGAGGGAGGGAGTGGATGGAAAAGGTTCCAGGACTCGAGGCCGATGTCCTCGATGGACCTCGACGAATTTCAGGTGAAGTTTATTTAAAGAGGACGAGGTTTACTTTAGGCTTGCAAAAAACGTTAACGAAAAGAAAGTGAACAGTGAAAAAAAAGGCAAAAGGTAAAAAAAAAAAAGAATAGAGAAGACGATCTGGGACGGGTGGTCTGAATTGTTTGGAAACTGACAGAGCTTCTGTTTCCCAGCTACGGGAATCGGTTTCGTTAGATATCGAGCAAACTTGATCGAGCTGATTGCATTCCATTGATCAAAACTCAATGCGCATCCATGCATCCGATGAGAGAGCAGATTTCCTGATCCTCTGGAATTTTTGTGTTCCAGGGTGGAACTGACCAGCGTGCCAGGTGGCCAGAATGCGATGGCTCATCTCAAAAAACGGAAGCTGGAAGCAGAATCTGTCAGCCCAAATCCTAAGCAACCACAACAGCAGCCACAACAACAACAACAACAACAACAACAACAGCCGCATTATCAGCAGCAGCAACCCTTGATCAACAAGAAGGCTGTTCAAGCGATCATTCCCCAAGAAATGGAGACAGCTGATGCTGCCGCTAAACGAAGAAGGAAAAGCGTCCGTGACGATGAGACGCGTAAATCGCTTGACGCCAATGACTCGAGCAAGAATATACCGTTGCCACAAAAGAAACGAGCTTTCGCTGCTGGAAATTCGGGTAGTCCTGCGAGAAAATCGAGCAAACACTCGGAGGAGCCCGAGGACGATGAGACTCTCATCAGAGAGACTGAGGCCGCTTTGAAAAGTTTGTCCGGAAGTTGGCCAGGTCCTAGAGGTTCTTTGTATCAACGAGGCAATACGGACGAGGATAAATACGAGTCGAATTTCGAAAATTTGTTCGAAGAGAAGAAGGACAATCCGAAATTATCGCCCTCGTCGATGTCCACTTCGTCAACGACAAGCAACGACGCGGGATGTTCCCTGAAAGACGTGATATCTTTCCGCGGTCAACAAGATCGAAGCAACAGATCCCAGCAACAACAGCTGAAGCAACAACAAGACGTGACGAAACAACAGCAACAACACCCGGGCAAAGTGAAAAAGGATCTGGACAATTTGTTAAAGACGGAAAACGAGTGCGGCATCGTTCAGAACCAAGTGAACAATGTGACTGAGCCGGGTAAAATCAGGCCAGTGCCGGTGAGATCTTTGTCGAACAAGGACAGAAACATGATCGGTACTCACGTGGACGCTCAAGGTAGGCAGACGGACAAATACTCGAGATACGATCCACCCGACTTCAACGAACTGGTGGACGACTCGTCGAACGAGTTGGAGATCGACATGTCAGACCCAACGGCCGAGAAAGACGAGTCCGACAGGGACAAGATGAACGACAGGGACAGGGATCGGACGTGTAGGAACAACGGTCAGTCGCCGCAAAATTCCGCGAGGCAGCATCAACAGCATCAACAGCAACAACAGCATCAACAACAACAATTGTACTCCAATTATCACAGACAATACAGTGAGAATGGTATGAAGGTATCACCGATCACCATCACCACCACCTCCTCCTCTTCGCCCCCATCGAATTCACCGTTCTCCGCAACATCGGCGTTCAGACCACCCAACAGTGACCACGCGAAAGCGACTGGCCGCGGAACACCGTCAGTGGGCTCAGTTGCCTCGACGGCGATTCCACCTATCGGCCCGTATCCAGCTTCCGCTACGTTCGTCGGTTACCCCACTGCCGGGCCGGGGCCAACGATGCCGACACCCCAACCTGTTACAGGGATCTCGCCCACCTCCGAAGACAAGCATTCCTCCTCGGTCTCGTTGTTGCAATTGAAATCGTCCAAGGAGGAAGTCCATCACGTGACGAGGCACGAGGTGACGCAGAACTCGGTGACGGGCAACAAAAGCCCAACCGGTGGCCTG
>NW_006263513.1:1182825-1187392 GCF_000469605.1 Apis dorsata | reverse complement strand
CCAGCCCCGACTCCTCGAAACAGTACACGATCCTTCAGCCGGCTGGTATCGGGTCGAGAGCGGCCAGTGCAATTCAGGACATAGCCAGGGAGGGAGTGGTCAGTGTGACGGCTGTCAGCAGTTGTAGCACCAGCAACGGTAGCACCGCGAACGGTGGTATCAATAGTAACAGTAACAGCTGTGCCAACAATGTGGCCAGCAAGACTACGAGCAGCAGCAACGGAAGTAGTGGTAACGTGAGCAACGTGGCGAATTCGGTCAGCAACGGGAATAACGGGAACAATGTGACGAACAGTATCTCGATCACCGCAGTCTCGACCAGCACGACCACGTCTAGTTCCACGACAGGTGTCGAGGCGTCGTCCGGGGCTGGTCATCAAGAGACTGTGATGAAAATGCCCGAAAGACCTGTTACCTTCGATGGCAGCAGACCGGGAATGTCCATGTCTCCGTCCAGTCTCAGCAGAGGTGAGAGTTTCAAAGTAAAATCATTTTGCGTCACGAGTATCTTCCACGTTTTGGGAATTTATGAAGATCTCGTGTCTTATCCTTTTCGAGGAATCCCTTTTTTTTCACGCGACCTGTGTAGGATAATACGAAAATACCTCGATAATATTCGTCTCTCGTGCTCCGTCGAGACTTTAACGACTGCAAATGGGACACGAGCAACGTGCCCCCAAAATCGCTTTCTCCCGACCGTGACGATTTCGTTTACGAGCGAAGACAGACATCGGGGCATGAAGAAACTCGCGAAATCATTGATGAGATTAATGTTTCAGGCGATCAGTCAGGGTTCAGAATCCATGCGTTATCCTCTACTCGAGAGAAGGATACAAAAGGCATTTTCGACATCTCCCGCGTATACAGTACCTCTTCTCCTCGGCCTTTCTCCGTCACACTCTCCCTCTCTCTTGCTTTCTCTATGAAGTTAGGGGAGTTAGGGTAGCACGGAAAATCAATAATTACGAAGCGAGGGGCGATGACTCAAATGGTGAAATCAAGGTCTCTCAAAGTAAAGTTATTCTCCGTATCCTCCGCTACAGCCACTTTGTCTTCGTCTTTGGCGCAGCTTCGAAACTATTCGCTTGATCACGGGAACGTCGCGATGATCGTAAAGACTAGCAGCACGCGGGGAAACTTGCACCTATCAGACGCATTCGAGCACGTGCCCTTCAGAGCTCTGTGATATAAGCCAGAGTTTACGTCGCCATGTGCTGCTCCCTATCTTTTTTAAATTACTTCACTTCTTTTTCCTTTTCTAACTAACTTTTTCAAAACTGATTGTTTCTTTACGTACTTTAAATTTCTGAAGTATATTGATATTTTGACTATATGATTTTACAAACAAACTTACTCACCGTTAAAATAAATTTTTTTAGAATAATCTTTTACGATCTTTTTATTAGTCTTTAAATTAGATATATTATTTATTATATCTAATTTATATATAATACTAAGTGATTATTTTAATTGTGTCACAATTAATGGTGTCCTAAATTAATAATTTCCACTAATGTGTACAAATAATCACGAAGTGATTGAATTTAATTACATCGCAATTAATTGTATCCTAAATTAGTAATTTCCACTATTAACAATATTTTGAATTAAATATAATTCGATAAATACGATACGAACCTGACCCACTTGTCTAAATTGAAACGTTTAATCGATCGATCGAAACGAGATGAGCAGTCGCGAGATGAATAAGAATCAAAAAGAAAAAAAAGAAAAAAGGAAGAAAGAAATCAAAGAAAATTTACCCGTTACCCGCCAATAGGGAGACATTCCACGGTCGTGACAGGTGGAAGTTCGAGTGCATTCCAGGGTCTTAGGGCAGCGACGACACGATGTGCCTAGACGGGGAAATTTGGGGTTGATACCACGTCATACGTATAAGCCGCAGCTGTCAGCAGCTAGAAACGTGACTAGCATCCCAGCCACATCACGGTACCTTATTACCACCATGCGGCTCTGCTGCCTGTCCTCATTATCCCCTTAACGTTTTCTCCGACTGAAGCTGCGAAGATGAACAGTTCAAAAATTCAATCTTCCTTGTCACATGTCACGCGGATGCGTTGACCTACATCTTCTTCGAGAACGAAAAAATTTTAGAAATAAAGTTAATAGAATATAAAACTTGTAATCTTCAAACCAGATATATATATATACATAAACTATTAAAACCAATTCTCAACGTTTATTCCCAAGAATTTACTTGTCAATATTTCACAACGATCGATCATTAAAAGATTCGTGGTCGCAGATAAAGCGAGTAGCACGACGGAAATCTCGGTGAATAAACGTAGGGCCGTGATAAGTGGGCACGATTAATCCCATACTTACAAGCGTGACGGCGGTACAGGCTTGCCTGCCGGACTCCACAGACCTATAGTTTTAATCGCAGCCTCGTTCGCCCGTGCCATTCGCGCCGCTCGTTCCCGTACCTTTCGATTTAGCGACAGGATCGCGTGCACGTCGTGCTACTTCCTCTTTTCTTCTCTTCTTTTTATACTTCGTCTCTCTCTTTCTCTCTCTCTTTCTTTTTCTTTCTCTCCGCTCCGTTTTTTAAAATATTTTCTCTTTTTTTCTCTTTTTTTTTTTTTTCACTCAACACAGGCATACACACGCGCGTTACACGAGCGTAAGAGCGTGTTGACACGCCATAAAACCGCTATCGGGAAATCCGTCGGCCGCAAAAACCACCCTTTCCGCGTTGAAACCGCGCGGCAGGCAGGGTTGGCCTGGCTAATAAAAAAATAAACTGCCCTGTAACTCAATTTTACGCTGCCTTTGCGACCGCACGCATAAAAAGGACCTTTACTCGCGCGAGGCAGGGGCTCTACCCTCGCGTTACGGCTACAAGCGCCGCCAGTGTGTAAATACGTGCCCCGTGATTGTTCCCTGGGCTGTTCTCTTTTTTTAGAATCTTTCGTCTTCTACTTATCGACCTCTTCAAGATCCCATCTCCGTGGCCGATCGAGGATCGACCGTCACGTTCTTACACGACTACATTCCTCCTTCTAACGGCTATTAGATAAAACACATTTAGAATTCTGCATTCTGCGTTTTTTCCCATCTTGTTCCCACAAGGGTTAACAGGTGTAAAGATATTTTTCTTTCCCGCGACGATCAAAAGAATCCGATAAGGGGATCCCCGTGCTTCGTATCGATTCGATTAAAATAAATCCCCGACTATTTATTCGCCCTCACGTTGCGTGGACATTTAAATCTGTCCATCGATTAGATAGACGTGGTTCGCGCGTTTAACCGCAATTTCAACCGTCGATAATATCTCCGATTCGAGCACGATGCGTGCGCGATCGCGGAAAGGAAAAAGAGGGTGAGCGATACGTAAGGGGTGAAGAGAAACGAGGACAGGAGAGAAAGAGAGAGAGAGAGAGACAGAGAGAAACAGAGGGAAAAAAGAGGAAAGAATTCGGCACGCGTCGTGCAACGGGCCGAAATGAATAAAACAATCCTGGTGTTTATGTACACCTCTGGACCTCCCGCGGTGACCCTCACGTGAAATGGCAACAAAATAACACAATTACACACTCGGCCACGGCCTCACCCTCGACTAGTACCCGCGCTACTCATCCTCGTTCTCACCCCTTGGACCCCGCTCTTCTACCCTCCTTCTCTCTCTCTCTCTCTTTTTCTCTCTTTCTCTCTCTCTCTGACCCTCTCTCGCCATTCGGGCCACGGGATCCCATGGCGGGGAAAGAGGGGGAAAAAAAAGAAGAAGGAAGAAGAAGAGAGAACTGGCTGGCTGACCGACTCGTTACAAGTCTATTCAGAGATCCGGAAAGAACAGCGCGTGCCGGTATTCATTTTGTTGACCGGAACCATTATCCGCCCCTTCCTCCGCCCTTTTCTTTTCCCTTCCACCAGGTTTTTCTATCTGTTTTTTTTCTCGCCTCCTCCCCTCCCCTCCTCCTTCTATCCCCAGTCGAGCTTAGGTATCGGCCGGCCGCTTTAAAACCTTACGGCTAATTTATTAATCCCGCCGGCGGCCAACCGCCACCCTTAGCCGTTTTTCAGCCCGCCGCTAATTAAAAAGCAACCGGGATACCGTTCGACGTTCCATCCAAAGTATAAGCGAATATCCGTTATTTCTTTATTAGAGACGCGTGTTTCTTCATTATCGAAACGATTTTTGTTTAAAATGTATCTATATAAAATGGATATATGTTGGCTGGTAATTTAGATTTGTTTAGAGAAGAATGGATGCGATGGGAAAAATGAAAATAGCAGCGAATGGGTTTAGTTAAGAGATCGATGATACGTGCTGTGTCTGAGTCTAGTTTGCTAATACTACTTGTTGAAAACTCGGAAGATCGTTAATGGAAATCGCGTTCCGTAGATATTAATTCTTTTTTTTCCTTTCTGTAAAAGAAAAGAGAATCTTGTTAATGTTTCTCACATTAATTTGTTTATATTAAAAACTTTATTTTATCAATCCATTTAAAATAAAAAAAAACACATAATATATATTATTTAAAAATATTAATCTCCTTATTTTGCATAAAAGAATCAAATGTTCCTTCCTAGTACAAAAGAATCA
>NW_006263513.1:1180805-1182507 GCF_000469605.1 Apis dorsata | reverse complement strand
AAAAAAAAAGGCACATCCATTTAAAACAGATTTATACATCTTTTCTCTTTTTCATTAATATCTACCGATAGCAAATCTTTCGACGCCATGCCTCACCCCGTGTCTTCCCACGACGAATAAAGTCACGAAAAATATCGCTAATGACATCACGTATCGTGATCCAATTTACCAGGAAGGTGGACCAAACCGGTCTAAGCAGGGATCGAGCAGATCCCTCTCTTTCTAGAACGCGGAATGACGGCCTTGATGAAGTTTCTCGGCATCATGGCGGCTGTTTCGTGAGTCGGGCGTAGTTGGTTGGGGTGATCCGAGCTGGTGGAGGATTAGTACACGACAAAGTTTATAAAAGTGCGCTCATTCCACGGGAAACACCCGCAACTAACCTGAACCCGGCCTCCCCTTAAGACTCCTTCCTTTCGAATCCCTTTTCGAACCCCTCCAACACACGTGACCAACCTATGGCATGTCTGAATCGAGACTTTTTCGGATTGAGAAAAGTCCTGATAAAATCGTGTGAAATGGATTATTATTATCTCGTGATATTCGATGAAAAATTCGTGTTGATCAATGATATTCGGGTTAAGAATTGAAAGTGAAAGTTGTTGTTGTATATTATCAATGCAACCTCTTGAAATCCATCGTTTCTTAGATTTCTCCTCTCTATTTAGATCTAACCTTCCACTTTGGTATATCTTCAAATATAACTTACAACTCGTATAACTTTCCAGAATAAATAAACTGTTGAAACTTTCAAATAACTTTATATTGATCTCTTATATCGATTTGCTATATTATTTTAGCAATTTAACAATTTCTTGCAGTGTACATTGGACTAATCAATTATCTGATCGCGCAAAACTTCGCCAATCGCAAGAGACACAATCTTTCTCCGGTTTATACATCGCAAAATTGCAATCAGTAAACTCTAGCAAAATCAAAAAGATCGTGAAACGAGTATTAACTAGAAGGAAAACCAACGATCAGAAAGAAAATTACGCGTATCTTCGTATCTGATTATTATAAAATTACAGTTTTATATACTGGTGATGCTAATCAACTGTAACCGAAGCGTGAGCTAATCTCATCTTAGAACGTCGTAAAAAAAAAAAAAAAAAAAAAAAAGAAAAAAAAATTATTCGGAGAATGTTGTTAAAATCAACATTCGCGATGGAAGGGCCTGAGAATAGACGGTCTCATCCTAAACGATTGGTACTTCTGGGCCGCATACAGCGTACTGGAAACCTGTAATTGTCTGGTCACGCGAGGTCACCCTGAGAACACGAACACGATTATACGTGACGTGCACCATACCAGCCATTAAGTTGCAGCCAGTACACGACAGATGGTACAGGTTGCTTGAGCATGCCCCCGATGCAATTTCGTGACAGGGTGCAAGAATAGCGAGAAGGGAGGAATGGAAGGGAGGGAAAAAAAAAAAAAAAAAAGAAGAAGAAGAAATTTCTGAAAGTTTCTTAACATTCAAGTTCTATCGATGATTGCCGGACAATAATGGGTTGTTTGATGATAAATTAATTTTGCAAAAGGGTTAGTTCGGGGTAAGATTGTATTGCAGTGTATTGATTGTAAGCTCGAGTGTATCCTTTAAAATAAAATATCCAAAGTAGTATGGCTATATCATCGTTTTAAATGTTACGTCATATTTGATTATCTTTTGGATAATTATCGTTTGAGATAATTAATT
>NW_006263513.1:1172124-1180547 GCF_000469605.1 Apis dorsata | reverse complement strand
TTTTTTTTTTTTTTTTTTTTTTTTTTTTTTAGAATTATTTTCTTCTTAAACGATACTTCTAACCATGTGATATTTCGTGTATGGTGTAATAGAGTTGCCGTGCAAAGTAGTTACGTGGAAGATTGACGCTTCCATTCTGCGATGAACAACGATAACGTTAGCCCGCCTGTTTTCGTGGACAAGTTTAGGTATATGCTGTGTTAATCCCCAAGGCTTAGATGCGGGACAGAGAAATCCCGGTGGTTATTCGCAAATGCGTAGCTTGCGGAACAAGATCCAAGGTATCACAGTTGGTCTATCTATCCATTTTCATTTAAACTTTCCCGTTGAAATTTTAAACTGTCATCTTTCCGTTATTAATTATCAGAGAATATTGAAAACTATTGCCTAATGCTTCGAGCAGATGCAACGATTATATTAACTTTTTTTCGAGAATAACTTTTATTTATTTAA
The DNA here is from genome assembly GCF_000469605.1 of Apis dorsata. Taxonomy (NCBI): domain Eukaryota; kingdom Metazoa; phylum Arthropoda; class Insecta; order Hymenoptera; family Apidae; genus Apis; species Apis dorsata. The sequence continues at coordinate 1,180,094 of NW_006263513.1, read as the reverse complement.
CTATATTCCAGTATTGCTATTATTTCTGGAATATTATTCGTATACGTTGAAAAAGATCTACGTTTCTAAATTTAGAAGGCATCGCAGAAGTTTAAAACATGATCGAGCAATAAATGGTCGGTTTATTTACCGCCTCTAAGTTCAATGCTCCGAGTAAAGAATATAATGTATATATGAATATTGGCAAACTGTAAGTAAAACGTATTCTCCATAGTGTGTGCCGGTTGTGAAAGTACACCGCGATGTCCGACATAGCAGTTGTCATCTATTCCATGGTTAATTTTCATTGAATACGATCAACATTACGAAAGAATCGGCTGTCAAGTTTCTTACTATCCACCATTTCGTTCCCTTCTCGATAGATTTACTAGAAGAATTCCACCATTTAACCAATCCCATGTTTTAAAATAGGCTCGTAACTTGTAAATAATTCTAAAATCGTAGAAAAATTGCTTCATCAGATAATTTCTATATATTCATTGCGATTTATATATAGAATGGCAATTGGAATTTAAAATATTTAATTTAATAACGATAAATGTGTATTTTTGACATTATCACGAATACAGTTTAGTTTATTAGAAAATTCTAACGTAAGATAACGAAATTGAAACGAAACACTCACATTGTGAGCGGACAGGGAATAAAACGCATTCACATCCATCCGGACAATAAGAATTATCTGGAAACCCGGGTGTCAAGGGAGACCGTTTCATTTTCCCCTCTGCAAAAAGACTGCGCCCTGTCAACACACCGGTGTTTCCCGGTTAAAATATTGATTCTCGAGGTACGTTCGATTGCCAAAGCGAAAGTGAACGTCCGAACGTTGAGTCGAACGCGTGTCCACGCGTTACAAAAACGTGCCGCAACAATACTTTACCCGGCTACCGGCTTCGGGATCTCACGAGCTGTCACGAGCTTCGATCGTGCTGGGGACAAACGTTGGTGGCAACGCGATGTGGATACGTAATTTATCCGCAATCAAACGGTCATTAAATCGAGGATGGGAACGATGGAGCCGATACCGACAAAGTTTGCTCGATATTACAATTACAATTGCGGCCGTGTAATCGATATTAATTAAAGAGCACAATGCGATCGATTCGAAATGGACGGGAGAATCGACGCTCCGCTTCGTCTATCGTTGACAGCTCGCATCACCAATTATGCCGGGACAATCGACACCGGTTTTTTAGATCTGGATAACTGGAATGAATCGATATTTTGCTTATTCTGGTGGCTGGCTGTGTGTAACGATCCGCAGCCGTGATACGCACGGTGATAAATGTATAAAGGAAATATTGCTCGTGTATCGATGGGAGCGAGGGGGGCAATTTTGAGAAAAAAGAAAAAAGGGAAATGAAAAGAGAAATTCCCGAAACATTTTCACGAATAAATAAGGATAATCTGTTGAATGAAGGGAAATTTCGTAATCACTGTTCAAGGATCATATTTCCCCTATTTCCTAGATTAATCATTTTAATCTTCATCTTCTCGTTTACACGCTCAGATCATTAATTCTAGTTTGAAAGTTACTATATCCAACTCTTTCCTTGTTATGTTATAGCTATATATTTAGAATCATGAATACGAATTCTCAGTCAGAAATTGATAAAATAAAATTACTGGTGTGACGCTGTGATACTTTGATACTTTGATTTTATTACTTCATCTAATCTTTATTTTTCCAACACTTTTTTTACTACGATATTTGTAACAATTCTTTGTAATAATCGAATATATATATATTAACAATTTACTTGCCACGTAATGATGATGAATCATACGAAATCTGACCATCCACCGTGGTTTGATTTGTTACAGAGGGCAACAAGTGCCCGACCCCAGGCTGCACGGGGCAGGGTCACGTGACCGGACTCTACTCTCACCACCGCAGGTAAGCAATTATCGGTAATTAACCTGTGCTCTGCACTTTAGCCCTGGTCGATTAGAAACCTACGCGCCACGACAGGAAGACCGGACGAAATAGCGAACCTATTCGACATATCCGATTGAATATGCAATAGGAGATATAATCACTTGTAACAGAAGACTAATCTTCTTCTACGAGAAGAAGTGGAAGAATAACTCTTTACAAATTTCACGTTCGGAAAAAGATTTGAATAAAATTTTGTATCTTTGACAAAATTCCAAAGAATACGGTTATCCAAAGTTTTTCAAATTATCATTGTACGTTATTAAGATAAGATCAAGAGAAGATACGAAAGTGTAATGGAAGAATGATAGTTACAAATCAATTTAATGAAGTGATCCATATCAAACTTTCTATATCACTGTTTCCTACGTTACGAAAATTATACGGCTTGCCCGTATACAGAATGCAATGTTATTTGAATTTTAAGAAACGGAGAAAAATTTGATTAACGCATAACTTAAGCCGAAATAGAATTACAACTTGGCTCGACAAACTTTTGGCAACGACTGTAAGCTTCAATGTTGAAAGACGGTTATATCCCAGCTATATCTTTCAAATCTTTATATTTCCCACGTGGAAAATGTACGTATCATGCTTCATAACTTCCTACTGTGATTTCAGCCTATCCGGTTGTCCACGAAAGGATAAATTAACGCCAGAAAGTAAGTAGCCGGAGCAATTATTCTTACTTCTTATCAGTAGTTACATAGATGCATCTTCTTTTTGCGAGACTGCCTTTTTCACGCGACGAGGGTGTGGCGAGTGAACGAGGGTGAACACTTATTTTCGAACGGTGGCACTTTTCTTTTTAAATCGGCACACACACACACAATCATTAATACGCACGCGATCGTATCACGCGTTTGAATCGAGGTTTCACGCGACTCGACGTCTGTTTTCGCGAAGAATGGAAACAAAAGAAATTTTTTTCTACACAAATTCTCGACACAATGTTGATACTTCGAACGCAATCTTCTCGAGATTCGATTAATAAATATTGACGTGAAAAAAAAAAAAAAAGAATATCGATAGAATAAGAAGAAGAACGAAACTTTAAACTTCCACTTCGTATATACTTCGAACGAAAGAGTACAGGCCGGTTTTTTCCAACCGTGCCCCGTCTATGTGTGTCTATGTGTCTGTCTGTTTTTTATATTCTTTGCGCTTTTCTTTTGCGGGGTAGAGAGCTTTATTTATTGCGTTTCACTTCAGTTTTTAATTTAACCGTTATGTTTGTAGTATTATAATTATAGTAGAGAATTATCACCACACTTGAATTTATTGGTTATTGTTGGCCGTACCTACGAACATCTGGAGAACTCGAGACACGGGGAGCGCGACGGCTATGCCGGATATGCGTGTGCGCGCACGCCGGATCCGAACAGAAGATCTTGTGCGATTGAGTATAATTGTAGGGGCGATCACACACTCTTGTGACACGGTTCCCTTCACCCAGACAAACCATGTCTATCGACCTGTCCTGTGAAATATTACAAGAAGAGATACTGCTTTGTCCTATAGAGGAAAACACGATGAAAAGTCATTGATCTTCAATGATTTTTATAATTATACTTCGCTTAAAATCCGAATTTAAATTTTTGTCGTTCAAATTTTTTTCCTGCAATATTCTGAGAAGATGAATTTTTAAACACTCGAATATAATTGTTTTCATAATTAGATTATTACAAAATGTTTGATATTTATAAATTAGATTTTCTTAATTGCATCATGTTGCAAAGTTTTTGCCACACGAGATACATCCCTGACACAAAACACAAACATAATCCTATCGAGATACACAAGAAATTGTAATTTGTTGTTGTATAATTTTGTCACTCGATTATGTCTTTACTTGAGTTTCTCTCTACCCGCTCGGTATACTTGATTGTACTATTACACATTTGATTTATATATTTTTTATTCCCCGGTTACGTTGTGTACTCCCCTCAACAACTGTCTCTTTGATTTTCGTTTCTCTTCCTTTTACTTTCTGTTCTCTCCTCTATTTTTCTCTGTATACTACACTACATCTCTCCGATATATTTATTCCGATATATATATCCGATATCGCGATTAATCGATTTGGAATCAAACGCGATCGAAACGCGTCAAAATGAAATTTGTTGTCGACGATTATACTCAACGCATAAGAATGGACCGAGCTGTGATATGCAGCTCGATTCGTTATCTCGGTGTGCGCGTGTATACGTACGTGTGGTGGTCCAATTAGAAAGGAGATAATAATAACGAGATAAAATGGAAATTAGAAGAAGAGAAAAAAAATAATAAAAATAAAAAAAATTAGAAATATAAAGAGTTCCATAACCACGCCACGTGTCTCTGGGTTCTCTGCAGTTCTGGCGATGCATGAGACTATTTTGAAATGCCCGACACCTGGTTGCAACGGCCGTGGCCATGTCAGCTCGAATCGGAACACGCACAGAAGCCTGTCCGGATGTCCCATTGCCGCGGCCAATAAGCAGGCCGCACGCGAGGCACGACACAAGGCTCAAGGTAAGGCGACCCTCAAACGTGCCTGGAATTCGCTCCACGCGAAAATCCACGGGTCGAGCCATCTCGTGAAATCGGATCGGGGGGCTTAAGCTTCTCGGCCGTCGCGAAAATAATCCTCGAAACGTTTCTCGATAGTTCTCGCGTGAGCGTGGGAGACTTCTATGCTTCTTCGTTGTAGTAGTTGAACATTTGGAAATAGTTTTCTCGAAATGTTAGATGATATGCTGGAACAAATTTTAAGATTATTTTCGAAGAAATTGATATTAAAGATATCTTTTCTTTTTTATTTTACTACTTATATCTCATCTAATTTTCTTATAACTTCTTAACATTTCAAAGAATGTGGTGATATATTCTAAAGTATTACAATTACCTTTGTTACTTATAGAACCATGTAATTTTTAATCTTTATTCATCTTATTCAAACATTTATATGATTATAACTTTATAATCATAAAGTACATAAAAAAATATGGTTTCTCGGGGCAGTGTCCGGAATTCCACCCGAGTACATCAGTACGAACCTGTTGCCACCGTCGATGGATAGCAAGAGCTATTCTCAATACGGGTCCACGGCGCAGGACACCAAGCCGGTGCTGAGCAGTCTGACCTACGACTACTACTCGACAACGAAGGGCAGCGGGATCAACGTGAAACCGCCGAAAACTCCAGAAGAGAATCCCTCGTCCCGTACGACCAAAGTAGTCCCCAAAACCGAGAACATGACACCTAGCGGCAGTTGCTGCAACACCCTACCATCCAGGGGGCAAAACACGTCCGACTTGCTGGTACCAAAAACGGAAGAGACAGCCTCCTGTCGAGTGAACTCGCCGCCACCACCTCCCCCGCCCACGGTACGACCAACCTACGACTCGTACATGAATCAGGACTCGAATTCCTCGTCGATGTCCTCGATGGACGCGATGGGGTCCAGAGGATCCATCGGCGCGACGATACATCATCCCAGCCAACATCCAACGCACCACGTCCTCCCCATGCAGCCCACGGTCGCTTATCCCATACCGATGGTCGAGGATACGAGGATGAGTCACCAGATGTCGCAGAGATCGCCTTACGAATCGTCCGCCATGATGGCCGCAGCGGCCGCGGCTGCTGCTGCGGCCACCACCAGCGAGGAACTTTATCATCACAGAACGGCTGAACACGCGAGGGCCTACATGCATCCTGGAGCGAGCAACATCGCACGCCCTGTCGTCACTTACTCCAACGAGATCGCGAACGCGAGAGGTTACGAGAACGCGGTAGCAAATGCTGCCAATCATCGGCCGTACGATCCTGGCACCACGTCCGCCTACGAGAGATACGACACCCAGAATTGTGCACCGATCCAGTCGCAGCAGCAGCAGCAACAGCAACAGCAACAACAGCAGCAGCAACAACAACAGCAGCTACATTCGAGGACGAACATGTATTACTTGGGGCAGACTGGGATGACGCCGGAGGAACAGGAACGAGTGTATCATCAGGAGGCTGCGGCTGCCGCGCAGCAACATCAGATGGCGATGGCCGCTGCTACTGCTGCTGGGATGATGAAGACCGAGGACGGTGAGTGTTAGTGTTTTATAGCAGATATTTAAATAAAGGGTCAGGATTTTCATTGAACGTTCTTATTACATCGCAGTGAAATGTGTCACGGTGGCGCAAGTCCAACAAATACAGAAACCCGGTGGTCCTCCAACTTCTCCAGGCGGATCAGTGATGGACCTGTCGACATCCAGTGTCACATCGACGAGCCCACAGGTCTGTCCAGTTCATAGAACTAAGTAAATTATTAATTATAGAATTTTCAAACGTGATGATAATCATTACAGGCGCCACCATATGGTTCCAATAGCCTCAGTCCTCAATATGGCGGGGGCCAAACAGTCGGTGGCAGTCCCCAAGCTGCAGCAAGTCCGCATTTAACTGCGAGTCCTCAGGTGCCCAGTCCGGGACAAACCCTCGATCTTAGCGTCAACAGGCTTCATAGGTAATTATCGTTTAATTTGTGTTTAGTTTGTGAAAATATTCGTTTTAATCAAGGTATGCGAATCAAACGTAATCTTTCATTTGGAAACAAAGGGAGCAAGATTAGAAACGTTAATCCGACAAAATGTTTTTCCATTTCCCAACGAGGATAAAAAGGGGGAAATATTAAACTGTACATCATCTTCATCTGATTATAGCGGCGCGCCAAGTCCGCAATATCCAACCGGCCACGGAGAAGCTGTGGCGGTTCCAGTTGGACCTGGTTTTCCAGCACCCAGACCAATCGAGGAGCAAACCGAGCCCGTTGACTTCTCGACGGCGAACGAGCCGGTCAATTTCAGCGGGGGGCCTGGAATCAGGCCTGTGCCAGGATTCCCGCCACCCGGTGTGCACGTCACGGCATACAGCCGAGAAAGCACCCCCGACAGTGGGGGTTCCCACTACATGGACGCTTACCGTGATCCCACTGGTGAGCTATCATTGTTTATCATAACTTAGCAAGATAGTTCATCATCGATCACGGAGAAAATACTTTGCGACCCTCGATTCTATTTCTCTCTAAATCTCCATTCTATCATTATCATTCTTCATTCTGACAGTTTCTACTGATGATTCTTAAAAGTTGGACGATCATATTTTCCTTTTTTTTTTTTATTCATTATTTGTTACTTTTCAATACGAATTCGAATAAGAAATTAACGATACTTGAAAACTCCTTTTCCATTCCCCACCGTGTATAAAAATTTCATCCAGAGCCCGAACGAAGGGAAAATCCAATTAGACTCAAAGTCCGTTCATTTGATCATCGCGCATCAACTCGCGTAACAAGAGACGCGGAGACAAAAACAAGCGCGAGCGACGACTCGTGGCTCGTATCCTCGGACGTTCTAATTTTCGATATGTATACTTGAAATATACGAAATCAGCTTGTCCCTGTATCGTGTAACGGGCGAGGCGATATCGAGGGGGAGATCGCAACGAAGAGGACATCCACGAGCGGGAGGGATACGGAAAAGAACAAAGAGCTGGACGCCCTCGGGGTTCGGTACGGGAGAGGTACGGAACGAGAGAGCGATACGCGGTTACAACCGTCGAATAAAAATTCGGCGGAACAGTACATGACTGCCATAATAGGCACCTATGGCCTCGACTCTCATTTTCCTGCAGTCTCTCTGTGCCTTGGCATTCCAAACCTACAGGGCAGCCTATTCTCCACCGTCCATGTCGTCGTTCCTCCCGCTCTCGCACCCGTCACACACACCCCCGCCCCCTTTTCCTCGGCCCCTCTCATCCTCTTTCGCAGCGTGGATGTGCACCAAACCGGGCACCCTTCCCACCGGACCCACCTCCCTGTGGCGGTACACGACCATTGTTAATTATCAATATTTCGCGTACACGTAGCCGGCAAAAGTCCGGCGCGGCCAATATTGTGCGGACTCTGACGCTGGGGAGTAGTTATTGAAATTGAAACACTCGAGCACACAGCCGGCATGTCGGGTTCATTCGTTCGTTTCGGCGTCGTCGTGTTCAA
>NW_006263513.1:1169720-1171571 GCF_000469605.1 Apis dorsata | reverse complement strand
TTTTTTTTTTTTTTTTTTTTTTTTTCACTTGTTCCATCCCCCTCTGCCTTTTCCCTCCTCCCCCTCCCACTCTCTTCTTTTTTTATTATTCTATCTCTGGATACTCGTGATACTTTTGTTCCGCGCGGAATAGAAGAGAGGCTTCTTTATTTACTTCGTTATTGCATCTCGTTGCCTCGCGAGGAGATTACGGTGGATTTTCATAAAATTGAAACTACTACGCCCCATACACCGCGCTCGCGAAACGCGGTGCATATAGGTGTGCACTCGCCGGTGCTCCAGTTTTTATCGTACTCGTGTTTCTTTGTTCTACATATCCGCCGAACCGATTTAATATATATATATATATATATATATGTATATATGTATGCATGTGTTATATAACATATTTGAATTGAAAGTTTGACAAGTATAGCACGGATTCGATCAAATATTTCAAAGTTTCAGAGTGCACGCAGAGACTCGAAAAGCGGGAATGGAAAATTTAAATGTGTGAATAAAAAATTTAAACATCAATTTCGTTTAAAGTACAATTTCCTGTTCCAATATTCGAAACTTTCGTTATTAAACAACTCTAGGCGGGGATAATTTTTTCGAATTTGTAAAATTTCTGTGGAAAAAAATTTACAATTAACAATAATTGATATTTATCTTTTGAATTCAATAAATGTAAATAATTCTCGTTCTCGAACAGGTTACGGACCAATGAGCCCACACCCAGGATACGGAATGACAGGCGTTCAACCGGAATATCCTGGGAACACGTACACTCCTTACCCCACTGCAGGCTACAATTGCGGTGGAACTTATCCCGGAGGTCCCGTGACTTCCGGTTACCAAATCCCAGCTGGCTACACGCCGACACCCTGCTATAGCATGCCACCCCCTCAACACACAGTCGGACCTCTCGATAAACCTACGGGTAAAGACGATAGGTAAGGAATTCGATCATCTATCTTCCTTTTATCCAATATGATTCCGCAGTCGTAATGTAAATATAATGTGACGTTTCCGGTTCATCAGGAACTCGATACTTCAAAGAAGTTTAAAGAATGGGATCGTTCACTTCTGAAATTATTTCTGATAATTAAAGAATAATTGAAGTTTCTCTATGATTTCGTGAAATTGATACGCGTAACATTCCTTTTCTTTTTATTATTTTGTCGCGTAAAACTTGCTAGGGGTACACATAAATAATTAACAATCATCATAATCGATATTTCCTTTTTTCTTTCTTTTTTTTTTTTTTTTCTAAGAGAAAAGTATCCCGAATATCAATCGAATCATAACAACTCGATAAAATTTGACGAAGATCAATATTTCTTACGAGTGACTATATTCTTAAATAATCAAATTTATCGAAACGGATCAAGAGGGAACGAAACACCATCACCATGCGTATGCGTACCCCTGATCCATTCCAGCAAGCAAAATAGAATAAGATCACGATTCCACGCTATGAAACGCGATTCACGAACGTTCCATTCTATCCCAGGTTGTTCAATGAGCCGGACGAAACGTCCACCCGCGTCTAATAATCGCGTATGCGCGGATATGGTACTTGCCTTGCGGAAAGGGTCGCGCGGATATGGTACTTGCCTTGCGGAAAGGGTCGCGCGAATATCTCTGGTAGCTGTGTATACGCGTACTATTCGCGGTCGAAAAGGCGGCGAAGGGAGTTAAAATCGACGGTGGCGAGGAGGGAGGCGGAGGTCCCGCATACCTACCTACCTACCTACCTACCTACCTACCTACCTCCATTTTGTTAATTAAAGTAATTACTCTTCGTACCGAAAGTGCCAACCTTATTCTAATTGACGTAAAGCTCGACGGAGGGGGGGAGGGGAGGAG
>NW_006263513.1:1168189-1169553 GCF_000469605.1 Apis dorsata | reverse complement strand
CGGCGCATAAGGAGGAGAGGAGGTGGGATGAGAGGGGGTGGAGTGATGGAGAGGGGGTGGGCTGCCAAGGGTGGAATAAGGTCGGAAGGGTAGGTGGGGTATAATCAGTTGCCACCGCACTGGATTATGGGGCGAGACCCATCGAGGTTAGACCCTTGAAATGCACCTCGGATACCTCGGGCAAAACTGGTTTCCTCTCTTTTCTAATCTACCATCCTCCTCCTCTCCCCTCTTCCACCTAACTACTCCCCCCTCCCCCGGAATTCCGCGCGTCCGTTCGACAACGTTGCAGAGATTCTTGGAGAATGTTGACGCTAGGGGTGGTGTCAAGCACCAATTCTTGATATATCGTGCCAGTTGGTTGATTGGCGTTGGAGAGTTGGAGAATTGATCGTTAAATTGTTGAAATGACTGGATGTAATAATTTTAATCGAATTTCGATGGAACATTAATTGACAATTGTTAGATAGGAGTATCTTAATCAAATTTTTAATTTGGTTTAAAAAGATCATTTACCACGTGAAAATCGGTAATCTAGTAATCAACTTTCGAATCTGAATTAAAGTTCTATCCGTATAATAAGTTTGCAAGGAGTAAGAACTTGGTATTAAATTTTTCATTTTAATAATCGAATTTCCGTCATCCTGTTCAGAAGTCTATTAAACCAATAATAATAACGTGTATTTCAATACACATTCGTTACAAGATATACTTTGAGGATCGGTATTATCTCATTCCTCCCTTCCAAAAAAATAAACGTTCATAAAACGTTCATATATTCCCTGTTCACGATTCGATGCACTCGTAACACGAGACGAAGAAATAAGCGAATAAAACAACTCGACTTATTGTCCGTATAAAGACAGAGAATCTGGCGGTTAGACGGAGGGGGAGGGTGGAAAAATTCCAGGGAAGGCAGAGCATCCTGTGGAGGGGCGTACCGTTGAATTGCACTCAAGTCCGCATCCGTCGGCTCGGTTGGCCGGCAATATCGCGGCTACTCAAGGGCCATCGAGGTTTTCGAGGCTTCTCATAGCCCGGCGGTAGTTCGTTCATCTACGAGACTACGAGGAGACGAGAGAAAAAAGGCAGAAGCAAAGCACGCTCTCTCGTGGCTCTGATCCGCGTATATTCCTTCCGCTTCCTGCTCCTCCTAGCTCCTCCCGCGCCTCTTTCCTCCTATTTTCTCCACCGACCGGTGCCGAACTTTTGCCGGGATATTTTTTTTTTTCTCCTCTCTCTCTCATATGTCGCTATCACGCCCGTATACCTCCCTTCCTCTCGCCTCGCCGAGAAGGAAAAGTTGGGGGAGCGCAATAAAAGTTTTCGGGTCGGGTATCCCGCTCTGTAACGACGCGACGCAA
>NW_006263513.1:1162074-1168061 GCF_000469605.1 Apis dorsata | reverse complement strand
ATTGCGTTGCGGCCACGCTCGTACCCTGGATGTTCGGAGTAATGCCGTTTGAGGCGAGGAGGTTTGGAGATTAAAAACGTCGGTTAGAGTCAGTTAAAGTTTGAGTCATAGATGATACGAGAAAGGGGGAAGATCAAGTTGTGCTCGAAGGGGGTTGAAATGAAACGGCCATCCATCGTACGATGATCGTGGTTGTCGGGTTGTCGATCGAAGGGACATGTTGAGGTGCAGGCATAAGAGAGACGAGCAATCGCGTTGCTTTGTGTCTTATTGTGTTGATGTTGTTCGATGCAGTATGAATATGAGGCGGCACTCGTTGAATTTCGCGCCTCGGCCCGCCCCTCGTGGTCGCGATGGCAAGGAGCTGATACAGTGCCCCACGTCGTCCTGTGATGGCATGGGTCATGTCTCGGGAAACTACGCTACCCACAGAAGGCAAGGCAGCAATATTAACATTGACACTGACATTTAACATTTCGATTAGGAAATAACGATTGTGTATAATTTATATATATATATATATATTGATATAGCGATGCAGCACGCACGCACGCACGCTGAACATCATATACGGAGATACACCATACATATAAATACACACGAGTACACATATATCTTGTAGTATATATACACAATTACTTCTTGATTGTCCTTGTTTTATATATATATATATATATAAAAGTCCAAAGATTCCTTGACAGTAGCACGATTCCTGTTTAAATACGTTTAAATACGAATTCAATGATTCCATTGAACAGAGAGTGCGTAGAGTCATACATACATATACATACACATTGACATTTCCATAAGAAAACACATTTCAAACGATCAGTGCGATCTCTCATTGAAAATGCGAGAATAACATGGATGGGTTATTTGCATCGATGCATATTGGTGGTCCGTGATGTAGTGGCTTCTTAAGTGTTTTGTGACACTATATCATTTTATTTAGAACGTACCTTCACCCCTGATTTCCTGGCTGAACCGGTCTTGTACTTCCTATTCGATATTGTTGTTATTATATACGTGTGAATATCCTCATTGATATACATTTACATTTTTATTTTATCTATTATTTTATATATCCATTTTCCACGATCTGATCTATTTTTCTTTCTTTCTTTTTTTTTTTTTCTTTGCCCTCTAAAATATTTTCTCTCTGTGCATTATCTATTTTACCACGTACGTAAAAATCCCCCTCCACCTGCAGTTGCGTTATCGTACGATATATTATAACCAAAGTGTGTAGATGAGTTTCATGTTGAATGAAGTACTACTTGCTCCCTGTTTCGACCCGACCCCTACGAAAAGGGATGGCAAAATCATTAAGACTATCGCGGTTGAAGAGCAGAGCCTCGTGCTCGAACAAAGATACGCTGCTTTCATTGTAATTATATATTCATTTTCATACGCATATATTACGTATATTTATAATACGATCACCGAACCCGCCCTTTGTTTTTTTTTTTAAGTAAACCGCTTCTTCGCCAGCCTCGAGTGGGCAGCTTCGTAGCGAACTGTTACCAATGACCATGTCAGAACAGAACCGTAATTAATAATAAAAAAGATAAGAAGAAGACGACTATATATCTATAATAACCGTAATAAACATGAATAAATAAATGGAAACGATTATAATAAAAAGTGCAATCCGGCATTACATATACATTGCACCTATTAATTACGAACGCAAAGAAAATACAATTGGCAATTGACGAGTTTCACTGGGGTCAGGTGTGAGTGTGCTCCCTGCTCTCCCTTTCAGTGTTCCTAGAGTAAGGCCAACCTTGTATTGAACCTGAAACGCGATCGATCGTGCGAGCGACACCTCATGAGTGATCCAACTGGAACACGGCGTTGCCATTTGCATGCTATCGTACATATATATATATATTTATGTATATACAATTATACATCGTTGATTGCCCGTTTCGATTGTGCGCCCACTATTCACCCCGAGGGTTGGCCCGAGGGAGAAGCTTGATCGGGATCTCGAAGATCGAACTCGATCATTTTAAAGATCATCTTTTCGAGAGAAAATGGGAACGTGCGAAACGAGCCTTTAAAAATGTCTTCGTTCGAACTGGACGCAAGGCAAGTCGTCCAAAAAAAAAAAAAAAAATGAATCGCGAGGCTGTTTTAAGAATGATCGTTTAATGTGTAAGCAGCCGATCGTGTCAGACGATCTCGATGAGCTGATGAATCCTTTCTTGCTTCCTTGAACGAAAATGAAAACGAAAAATTCAATGATCTCTGTATCGATGTTTATCTCATCGAGATCTTCTTTCGAATTTAAATATGTTACCTGAATATATCTGGCGTAAGTACCCGAGACTTCTTGGCAACGTCGCGTAAATTGCATGCGATGTGTTGCTGAAGCCAACGTTGGATGTTCCTGAGGTGTCCGTTCGTGATCCTGACCATGGGGATTTCCTGCGCTGCTTACTCATTCAACTCGAATATACTGATCGTTATCGAAACGTTAATCGTGGAAGAATATTATCTATCGAATCGAAAGTAGCGCAAAATCGTCATGGTATATCTGGAACGTGTTTAAAACAGCAGAGGCGTTTGTTTCCTTTCCAGCCTGTCCGGTTGTCCGCGAGCCGATCGCTCCCAGATCCAAGCGCATTCTCAAGAGCTCAAGTGTCCCACGCCAGGATGCGACGGTTCTGGACACGTGACCGGCAATTACTCGTCTCATAGGAGTTTATCAGGTTGCCCGCGTGCTAACAAACCGAAGAGCAAGCCTCGAGATGGACAAGACTCGGAACCATTGAGGTTAGTCATCGATTTTTAACTATTTATCCTTGATCGGACTCAAAAATCTGATAATATCAAATTTTCCAATCTTATTGGTAAATCGTTTTCCTCGAAAATCGATGAAAATAATCAGGAATAATTCTCGAAATCAGCGGAATCGACTCTACCGTAGATTTGATCAAGATTAGAGAGAAAGATAGAATGGGATTAATTGAGAGGGATTCTAGTCTCTTTGCAAACTCTGCAACTTGTGTTACACATAATCGCGATCCCAATTTGCGCTTTCACACGTTGCACGCAGCAATCTTGCTGACCGCATTGCACGTGCTAAGATCTGGAGACCGAAAAGGGGCGGTTCCATCCCTTTCGCCGCGGTGTCCCTTAAACCCCATCCGCTTCCCAACGCAAAGACGAAGACGCTGACTAATAACCAGCGGTTTCCGCTCGTTTCATGCTCTCTCCTATCTCTGTGCGGATGGATTATGTGGTGTTGGTAATGGTGGTGTTGGCATTTTGGACTACAGATGTCCAATCCCCGGTTGCGACGGGTCTGGCCATGCCACTGGTAAATTCTTGTCGCATCGCAGGTAAGATTTTCTCATCGTTTTTTAACGGAGAATTACGTTATACTAATTAATAATTATATATCATCGAATTTTAAATTCTTCTTCGTAATTTCGTTGCAAAAATTTTCCGCTTTCTCGCGTTTGAGAATGTGTTAAAAATATTCTGTAAAGAAGAAGAAGAAAAAAATAATAATAATAATTAGCGATAAATTCTCATTGTAATATAGCTTAAAAGAAATTTAATTTAATTAATTTTAATTAATAGTCAAAGTTTAATTTTCCTTATTCTCGCTATAAAGTTTCACAAAAATTTAATCAATGATAAACACGTATTATTTTAATTCTCTCCTTTTTTTTTAATAATAATTAATCGTCAACGACTAATCAAATTATAAAACACGAAGAAAAAAAATCTTTCAACACTTGGAAAAGAACCCAAGTGTTTCTTTGTTCCTTTTGTTCCTTTGTCTATTGCACAGAAATAAGTAAAAGTTTTAAAATTTTATCAAACTCGTCCTTAATTGCGATTACAACGACTTGTTGCAGCGCATCGGGCTGCCCAATTGCAAACAGGAACAAGATGCGAGTACTAGAGTCCGGAGGCACGGTGGAACAACACAAGGCAGCAGTGGCCGCTGCGACAGCGATGAAATTCGAGGGTGTGAACTGTCCAACGCCTGGTTGTGACGGGATCGGGCATATAAACGGGTCGTTCTCCACTCACAGATCACTGTCCGGTTGCCCGATCGCGGGTCACGCGGTGAAAAAGCCAAAGTTCGAAGACATGTCGAGCATGTACAGCAAAGGAATCACCGGTGAGGATCAAGCTGCCTCAGATGTCGTTGATGTCTTCGATTATAATCGACGCGGATCATTATTAATCGAAGAACGAAAGAAAGAGACAGATATCGGTTGGCTCGTCGTGAACGAGTCGACGATGATCGATATACTATTATTACGAATCGAAAGATTCGCTGTAAAATTCGTGATTCTCATTCACGTCGAGCTACACAGATCTGATGTTGCGACATGTGATTGCCTACCACAGTGGGATAGAAGCGAAAATTGTAGAGTAGGCATGATCATTGCGAATTTTTTTCTTTTTTCATTTTTTTTATTCTCTTCTCGCGCCGTACACTCGTCCAGATAATAATTTTATTTTGTTTTTTTTTCTTTCTGTATTGCCTTTCGTGTATTTCGAATGAGATCTAATTGAGAACGATATAGCATTAATTCATAATTAGATGTTGCAATTTGGACGAGTTGATAGCAAAAAAAAAAAAAAAAGAAAAGAAAAGAAAAAAAAGAAAAGACGAAGAAAAAAAAGAAGCCGTGACAAAATTCTGAAAACATTTATTTGTAAACTTGTGCATATAAGACCTTATAATTGAATCCTCTACTATGCCATACTCTACTCTTCACGCAATGATGTGCTGTCATACCAACAAAAGTAACCTCGTCCTTCTTCCTGTCCTGTTTTCTATCTTATATCCATTTATTCAGTTATTTTTTTCAGTCGTTTATACTTGAATGTTACGTTACGTTCTCGCTATCCTATTTCTTTGAGACGTTGGTATCCAGGTGTTTTCGAAATCTTTTTATTATTATTATTATTATTATTATTATTGTTATTGTTATTATTATTATTATTATTATTATTCCACGAGAGGACAGAGATGCACGAAATTGTTTGACCAACGACGAAAAAAAAAAAAGAAAAAAAAAAAAAAAAAAAAAAAAAAGAAAGAAAAAGAGAGAAACACCTGAATTGGGCATCTCGACTTCCACTGTGTCACTTTTGCTTCTTCCAATTACGAATTTAGCCCCCGCGAATATCCCATTCCTACATTACTATGTGCAAGAAAAACAGAAACGAATAGAAAAAGAGAAAGAAAAATGTAAAGACAAAAAAAAGAAAAGAAAAAAAAAAAAAAAGAAAAACAACCGTATATCATTATAATGAAAAATAATATATTCTGATTTATTCTGGGATCACGATCAGCTCCTTTCCTGTCATTGAGCTTTGAGGAGAACATTTACTTTTGAAGGTAAGGGACTGACGTACTCGCCATTTGTTTTCTATGTGTTTTCGGTGTTACATACAAGATCCACACACCAGTAATTTTACTTTTTACGAGATGACGTCCGAGTGTTGGCAGTAACGGTGAAAAATAAAAAAGAAAAAAAATAAAGTATTCTAATAATTTCAGCTCGAATTAAATTTTTTTCATTATCTTTCCATGTAAAAATTACGATGACGATTGAGCAAACAGAAGCCAACACTCGGGGTCTCCCATTTTTTTCTTCTTATCTGGTATGATGGCACCTCACGCTACCCCCTTAATCACCCTAACATCGTCCTCGATCATTATTTTCCTGCGGCACTCCTGTCAGGTTCGTGCGTCTGTCAATGAGCTAAACGCGTCACTCGTTTCATCGAAAGAACCAAGTTGTCGCGTTTGCGAGTTAATCGAACTCTTTTATCTTCTTATCACTTCAGCACGAACCACTCGCAGAAGAAACCGTAACCGATCCCATATTTCAGACAAAATCCTCATGCAGCGACTTGGGATTATTTTCTAGACTATAACTAGCAAGCGATCATTGTTGTGCGATAAAAACGAACCTGCGATGTGACGATGCACTTGTTTTCCAAAA
>NW_006263513.1:1153710-1162028 GCF_000469605.1 Apis dorsata | reverse complement strand
AAAAAAAAAAAAAAAAAGAAAAGAAAAAAGAAAAGAAAATTATAAAAAAAAAAAAAGAAACAATCTTACTCAACCACAGGCCAACCCAAATCGCTGTCCGAAGCTTTCCTGGCGCTACTTACATATACGCTCTCGCCACATTCTCACATTTTATTGTATATGAATCCCGCACACCTGTCAAGAATTACGTAAATTAGTTACATCTTTTCTTCTGTAACAAAAAAGCTTTTGTACAAAAACTCGCGCTCAAGTTGACGAGCTTCGGCCAAGATCTTGGGTTGATCGAACTTTTTTTTATTTGGCCTTCTTGTCTTCCGATGGTTTTCCGTTCTTCGAACAAAACCTGTCTTCTCGAGACTTCTTCTTGTATAATACTACAATGTATCGATATCGAATAAAAAAAATTGTGTGATAGATCAATTGTGTCTCGAGAACAGGATGAAAGCTGTTGGAAATCGAGAAAAGCAAAGATATAATAAGAGAGAAATGAAAGAAAAAAAAAAAAAAAAAAAAAAAGGAGAATACATGTAGACAGGCTTAAATGGACCGTCTATGTCCTATCTTCAGGAGTGGACACCAGTGGTCCGGCTCACGGGGGTGCGGTGGGTACGGGTCAGGGTAACACGAGTGGTAGCGGTACCGCCAGTGGCCAGAGCGAGGATCTCTACACACTGGAGGCCGAGATCACGGAACTCCAGAGAGAGAATGCTCGGGTCGAATCGCAGGTGCTGCGCTTGCGCTCCGATATCACCGCCATGGAGAACCAGCTGAAGCAAGGTGAAAAGGTCAGTACGCTTGTACTCAGTCGGTAATCGATTATGTACCATCCGCTGATAGAAATGGCAGAGAGATTTCCGGTTGCCAATTATACAGAACATGGTCCAATTTGGA
The DNA here is from genome assembly GCF_000469605.1 of Apis dorsata. NCBI lineage: Eukaryota > Metazoa > Arthropoda > Insecta > Hymenoptera > Apidae > Apis > Apis dorsata. Next base: position 1,161,137 of record NW_006263513.1, on the reverse strand, counting down.
CCTAAAAGTTTCATTTAGGAAGTGATTCTAGAGAAATTCTTGAGATTAAACATCATATGTTAGAATATTGATCCATTTTAGGATTAAATGGGATGATATAAAGTTAAAATTCATAGCAATTTTAGTCCAGATTGTGGATCCTGCATCATTTTACGTTAATTAAATTAATTTATGACTCGTGCGAAATATATTAATACGTAAATCGATACTTTTTCACAATTATTAGTTCGCATGTGTACATTTCTTCTTCTTCTTTCTTTTTCTTTTTATCTAACTTGTGTCAAAATGCACATTTAATACAGCTGAATGTTTTTAAAAAAAGGTTCGTTTCTCCGCAGGAAACGGCGGCGACTGTTCAGCGAAACAACAATCTGACCGATTACTATCAATCGCTGCGCGAAAATATGATAACTTTGTTGGAGCACGTGCGAATACCGAACGCCCCAGGCGGACCGCAAGAGAAGATGAGCCACGAGAACTTCGACAGTTACCTGACGAAGCTGCAGACACTGTGCACCGCCGATGGTTATTGCGCGGACGAGGCGAACAGGCCGATATACGAGACGGTGAAGACCGCGCTGCAGGATTTCACGGTCCTACCGACACCCATCTGAGACCATCCTTAAAGCTCCATGATCGGATACAACGTGACAGGGACGTGTTTCATGCGGTGACTTCGTTATCATTGTGGCGGTGCTGAACGGTTACCATGATATTTGACACGGATGTTTGCGTGCGTGCCAACACTGAGGGGACAATTCGTGCGATAAACGTGAACACAAATCGTGTGTCGGTAAATGAGCAGAGGAAGAGACCTTCTGTCGGATAGATATTGTGTCAGGGTGTCTCTCCGTGTCAAGAGAGAAAAATTCACATGAACTTTTTAATAATTATCGGGTGATGTTTGTGTACCAAGGGAAAACGGTACTTTCGACTGTCGATAAATCGGCATTGAATATTGGACACATCGATGACTATTGTATAGACTGTTAGTAAATGTTTTAAAAAATGGTATCTAAGGGATATCCTCTGATGATCATTCAGTGCGATCTCGTAGAACCGTGCGGACTGACGTTGCTCATAGCGATATCTTTTGTATATAATGAACACGTAGGGCGTAAGAGCGTAGGATGTAAGATCAACTGCGAGAATCACAAAGACTCGTAGTAATCGTGATTGTAAATAGACGGAAGAGAATGCATTTATATAAATATATATATATATATTATTCGACGAAAAAAAAAAGAAACGTTAATGTGGTTATCATTCTTAAGACATGTAAAGAAAAACGAAGATAATGAAGTACACAGAAGAGAACACGAATGATGATTAGCTTAGATGTATATCGAATCGTATCGCTCTTACCAGATAACTGTTACTAATCCGTTAAGCCATTAAACGTTTAAAAATACGAGAATGTGGAACCGCTACGATGCTGCTTCTGCTATCTAATGAAAAATGAAAAAAAAAAAAAAAAAAAAAAAAAAAAAAAAAGAAACGTTAATGTGGTTATCATTCTTAAGACATGTACAGAAAAACGAAGATAAGGACGTACACAGAAGAGAACACGAATGAGGATTAGCTTAGATGTATATCGACTCGTATCGCTCTTACCAGATACCTGTTACTAATCCGTTAAGCCATTAAAAGATTAAAAATAAAAGAAAATAGAAAAGCAAAGAAAAAAAAAAAAAAAAAAAAAAAAAAAATAAAAAGAAAAGAACCGATGGCTAATTATAAATTACTATTGCGTACTTATTACCGCTAGATATTATTATTACTATTGTCACTGTTACAACCACCGAAGATCGTTTCTAGGACTAATCCAATTATTATTATTGCTACCACTACTCTTACTACTGTCTGATATAGGATACTATAGCGACGAATATACCGGCGCATTTATATTATCAACGAGTCTACGAAACGGCGAAACACGTTGTCCATAGTGTGTACATAGTCGACAGAGAATATTACGAATATTATATTATGATGATTCGGTGGTGATTATCACCGATCCACTTGGCTAATTGTGCGTAAAGATGGCCGATGAGAGAGGAAATCCTGCGCGGGAAAATCACAAAATTCAATTCAACGGTACAATGTACACAGTGATCGTCGTGGATACAGGATTAATTGTCAAAAATGTCAATCGTAAACACGGTGTATTTATCGGATTAAGTATCGAATCGGGCGTTGAAGGATGCATCGAGGATCGACGAGCTGAAACACGGGGATGATTCTTGATCCTCGTGCTCGTGAATCGTCGATCGATCAAGAATGAGGACGAAGGATACTCGTTCATTTTTTTGTGCAATAGCTTGAGAAACGTTTGTTTCTTTCGTTGATGAAGTTTGTTAATAATAAACAGATACACGCCTGGTACGCAGGTTGTGTCTGTGCAAATTGTTATCATTTTTTTGTTGATGCATCTACGTCCCCCTACATTGTAAGTTTTTTGATGAATCGCGAGTTGCGCGCGAGGAATCGAGCGTGTAAATATCGATGAGTTCCCGCGCGTATTTCGCGAGAATATCTTCCGCCTCTTGAATAATCGATCGAGGGCTCGACGAAGGAGAGCATATATTTCTGACAATACACATCGTCGAATCAGTAGCGTTTCTGGTTCATTACTCCGGCATTGATACGTATACGAGAAAAATTATCTTTAACATTTATCAAGTAACACAGTGTGTTAATAACTCGAGTATTAGTTAACAAAAAAAAAAAAAAAGAAGAAGAGAAAACAAATGAAAATGTAGAAAGACGCGAGACGATCAAAGGGGACGAAGATATTTTGCGTGCAACGCTTATTATATTTTGCGGACTGAAATAATTTTGTTACAGTAGAACGAGGCGGTGTATATATAGGAAGTGGGCGAATACAGGAGATATTATACAGTGGAATCAATTATTCGTCTGTTTCGTGGACAGACGGGATGAAAGATATCGTGAGAAAAGGGACATACTTTAACCAAACACCGTGTAGTGAGAGTAATAATAAATTAAAGGAAAAAAAAAAAAAAGTATAGCGATAGTCGGCCGATGATTACGATTAATCTTCGACGTTATCATTATTCTTGTCATTGTCATTATCATTATAATTAACATCGTCACTGTGATTAGATCTATTTTTTTGCTCAACCACGAATCAAATACACACAAAGGGATGAACGGAGATATTTCACAGTCAACATGGCGCCCGTTCCTCCTCCCAACGAGTTATCATTCTGACGATATTATTGCTATTATTGCCATTATTACCACTATTGTCGTTACGTTCTCTCGTCATTATTATGATTATTATTGTTGCCGTTGATAAAGTTGTACGAATATATAAGTTCAATGACATGCTTTAAGTAAGTATAAATGTTACTCCGATTGAATAAAGGGTATTTATCGATGAATCTTGAAATTATTCCTTTTTGAAAGAAAAAAAGAAGATGGGTTAGTTCTTTTCCTTATTTTGAAAAAATTACAATCACGGGATATTTCTTAATTTTATGTTGCAACGAAATTTTCCAAAATTTTCCACTTGTCCGTTTTCATCCTTCAACATGATATTATTTTAATCGTATTGTAAATTTTAATACGCCGAATAAATTTCGATATGTATTGTTGGAATGAAATGGATAAAATTTTTCGATCAATATTTTTTATATATCTACATGATGGAAATGGATTATAAAGAAGAAACTCTCGAATTTAAAATTTGTTTATCATTATATTTTGTATTTTCATTATAAAAAAAGAGTCTTATTTCACAAAGCAACGTCATATTCGACATAGTGACGTATATCGTATAATTCTGCATCATCTTATATATCACAATAAAATGGACGTGCGAATGATTTTTCGCATGTGGTATGTACATCGTGTAAAATGACAATCATCGAAATCATATGGCAAGCAAACAGTTAATCTCCGCTAAAAAGCCGCACGATTGTTTAAGCAATGAAATTTGGAACTTTTCCAGTTCCTACGCTCTTTTTTTTTTAAGGACACCTATTTTTCATTCTTTTATCCTTTCTCATCTCTCAGGATCTTTTTAAATTACTCGACAACGGTGAACGCCGCCATTCTTCACAAGGAATACGTTCAGATAATATAGACGCAAGAAACGTTATTATCGAAGATTCGTATTTGCTATTTTAGACACTCTCTAAATTAGCCAGACGAAATCAATAATCGTGCCCAAGTTACGGATTCAAGTTCGCTTGAAGTTTCAACAATTCTGCAATTAGTTATCGAGTCATGAGTATTTCGTGCAAACATTTAGGCTTGTGTCTCTCTCTCTCTCTCTCTCTCTTGCTCTCTCTGTAATAATAGGCGCTTTACGGAAGGCACAATGTTCACATCTCCATTGACTCTTCTTCTTCAGTTCTTCGGTTCTTTTCGTTCATCGAGTTTCTTGGGAACATTCGACGATTCGCCATCTTCGTCTCTTTCACCATTTGGAGTCCATCGATCAAATCGTGATCATTAATTCAATTGATGCTTCCATCTTCGATTCTATCTTCGATCGTGTATCGTTGCGTTGATACAGTGACAAATGCGGTGCCCTGTATGGAGGACTTGCTTGATTCATTGAACACAAATCTTTAATCTACTAAAACAAGGCCCAGTGCTACGACGAGATATAATTATCCGTCGTAAATGATTGTTTCGAGTGCAACCCCTATCATCAATGCTACCGTGACGGTTGACACACAAATGACGGAGTTCTTCGCACCCTCTTTTGTACTCGGGCAATCTGTAATTTGTATTGCAATACGCTGGACCTCCAGCACGCCGCAAGTCTTTCGTTTAGTTGCGATCATTATTGCTGCTACCAAATATCTCACCTGGAATGGAAAAATATTCAAGTAAAGGAAAAATCGTATGCAATGATTTAATTATTTTATTGAGAAGTTTGAAAGTTTAAATTATTATACATTGATAATTATTATATAATTATATTGATAATCTCTGCAATTAATTAATTTTCATTCCTGCCCTCGTATACTACTGAAACGCTTCCCTTTTGATTCAAAAGAAAAATAACAGGAAAAGATCTAATAGAAAAGAGTTTAAAAAAGACATGGAAGCGTTAATAATGCTCCACTTATCTGAACTTATCAATTCTTGTCTATTACTTGAGCAAAAGATTCTAAGTAGTAGGAAGTATTAGTTAATTCCAGTTATAAATTCCCCAGACAGGTTAAGCTAGATAGAGATTTACTATAACTATCACTGTATACTCGTCATGACGTCACTAAGTTTTATAGAATAACTAGTAACACTACTCGGAACAAGTAGAGAAATCGCGTCATAGTCCCTCCCATATGTATAGAATTCCCTTTCTTTGTTTCACCCCTATCTTTCAACAACATGACGGACAAGTTAAGTAGTTCTCACGAACGATTTATGAGTGAAATTATTCATCCATTCTTTTTATACGTACTCTACACCATGTTAGACCGATCGATCGTTTCATTCAAGAGTAAAAATAAATTTTACCTCGCGTAAGGCGGCGGCGGTGATGGTGTAGGGTCCCTAGAAACGATCTCCACTGTTCTAGGGACCATTGTGTGCACAGTTGGCAACGATAACGTGCTACTATTGTTCCTAAATAGGTGACTAGGATTTAACTTGATAGCGTCATCGTAGCTAGGTGGCGCATCCGTGACCGCCTCGTAATCTGGTGGTTTTTGTCTGGATAGACTAGATGGTTCCTCGATGGAGATTACATGGATCGGATCATCTATCTGAAAGAAACAGAATTACATTCATTCGAGCATCTAATCGAGAAGAGAAGTAAATCAAATGTAAATCGACGATCGATAAATTCCTAAAATTAAAGTTCTATCACTCCAAACGTCTACGAACGATCAATTTCTTTCACCTTTCGAAACTTTCGACTTTTCTTCCATACGAATCGATTTTTATATCGCATTAATACTTTATGACGATATTACACGTTCGACCGCAAGGATATTAACCCCGAAATGATTATTCTTCTATATATATCGCGGTTGGTCTATAGATATCCACCTACGTGTTCGCCTCGACACTCTTTAGAAACTTTATAGCTGGCCGGATCTAAGTCACGAAAGGGCGCGCGTTTACCGCAGAGTTACGTATCGCGGATACAGTACAGGATGAAAATAGCGACGGTTATTCGAGGCTATAAAGAAAGAAAGCTCCTCGGGAAATTGCATAATCGCACAGGTTTGTATCGTTAGGTGAATGACTGAGAATAGTACCAATTTTTCTTCTTCGGATTCGAATCGACTTTCTTTTTTTTTTTTTTCCTTTCGCCAGATGAGACTGCGTTGACTGCACCATTTGCAGTGCAGTATTTTGCAACGCTGGCAACGATCGTTCGAGCCATGCTATCTCATAATGCCATTTCGTGACTATTCCTTCGTTGAATTGTTTCGTGTAATAATTTATTTATAGAGATGTTTTTACTGTTTATAATTACGAGTTTTTATCGTTTATAATGTTACATTTCATCAAAATTATAGAAATTGCATTTATAAAAATTCAATCAAGTGAGAATTTTTTTATTGATCTAAGAGCTGTTCGATGAATCATCTGTTAGAACAATCTTATCCTTATTATGTAGAAAAGAAGATGAAGAATCGTGAGAATAAATATATTTTTTTATCTATGTTTACATGATATTTCTGTTCTGTGAATATTACGTAATAATATTATTTACAATAATTAAAAATTTCGATGGATATAAATCTTGATATATCATGTTATGTTTCATAATAATAATTAATTAATATTTTTAAGTAAATCTTCTGATTAAAAGTTAATGATCTATGATATAATTGATATTAAAATTAAAATGATTGATAATTGAAGGCATAAATTAATACTAATACATTATTACAAATATCTGAAATTCATGTTGAATTAATTTTTTAGCAAATCATAGATAAAAAAAATCATAAATAACAAACTTTCGATTACGACATCATCGCGTATTTTCTCATTAGTTTCATTAATGAATAAATAAATTCAACATTTCACCATTTTCTATCGTATATAATACGATAGAGAAATTCTATTTCTATTTCATTATTTCTTATATATTTAGAAAATTATTTTCTAAATAAAATTAATTTTGTTAATCATTAAATAATGACATAAATTTTCAAATTCTCGTGTAAAAGTAATTACACAAGAGAGAATTGGCATCCGTCTTATTCTTCCATACATGTCAATTGCATCTATGACACGGTAGAATAATTGAAGGATGGCCGTTGATAAATATAGATAGGTGCTTCCGGGTGAATATCCTTATGGCAATAGATAAGTGCACTCTAACTATCAGCGACCTCCTTTATGCATCGAGCCGCAGATAGACCTTTGCATTTCTATTGTTTCCCCGTGTGCAACGAAAAGAGGAACGGCTGCTATTTTGAGCCGAG